>NC_091754.1:64672511-64742511 GCF_043380555.1 Nothobranchius furzeri
TTCTTTTAAAATGGACTAATAACTGGTAAAAGATATTAACCATCCCAGTCACGGCATTCCTCACTTACACTGTAGCATGAAATCTAACCCAGAGACAATGTCAGGATGGGACGTCAGGGTGGAGCAGCGGGGGTCTTTAATAAATTAGCTAACATTAACGAAGAATCCATGAAGTTTGGTACCCTGCACCGTTTGTTTAAAGTAGTTTGTTTTGTTATTATTTCATTCTGGAAAAAGAACCGTTCAAAGTCATCAATAAAAGCCTAAAATGAATGATTGTCCATGCTAAAGGGGAGTGAATGTAAACCTCTGACCACCGATTAACTTTGAAACTTCAGTCTTTAACATGAGTGGAGATGCGTGTAAGGAACCTCTCTAACTTACTTCACAGAGACGAGCACAGCACTGGAGATTTTCACACGATGTACAACCACAAAGGCATCGAAGCTCACAAGAAAACAGCTCTGAAATGTCCACACAACAGCTTAACTGGCAGTGTTGGTGAAGCAGACGGGTTGTGTTGTGTAGGGAAGACGGGCATGTAAGAGAGAAGACATTAAACACCATAGCCTAAAGCAGTGTGCACTGCTGTTGGATCCCCAGGCAGCACAGGAAATAAACAGATCATGTCTCTAACAAGAAGGCTGTAAGGGTTTCATCTTTTCTATTCAACCTGCCTCTTCCTGATCAATACAAGCTCACACATCAAACGTCTTGGCACTCCCAGACACGGACAAATATCAGAAACTACTTGCGTTCCGATATGCGTCGGTCTGAAGAAGACAACAACAAAAGAAGCACTAAATAATCCTGCACACACATTTTGTCTGCATCCATGAAGAAGAAAGCACTTTTCATAGAGCGGTACAAAACGGATCCGTGTTTGTCTCGACTTCAAATGTCCATCATTTGTTCTGGGCCTCCGACAATAAAACCAACAAGTCTGTAAATGTAGAAACTCCTGCACAAAAATCAGTTTTACCTCAGTAGTGGAAATACAACCAGACTTAAATGTCTCTTTACTACAAGCTGCTCCCATTGTCCTCTTTGTAATAATAAACGGTGGGATTTGGGGGTACGAGCAGAGTGCTTTATCTGGCAGCAGTCCGTTTCCTGCCGGCCTTTAGCATGAAGACCAATCATTCTCACTCTGCCACCTTCTGTTTTTGTTCCCCGCTCATAATCCATTAAGGAGATAAGACTGGGGCTCCTGCAGAGAAACAGACATGCTGCTGTTGCTGCATACAAACACACTCAACCCCCCCAATACTCTCATCCCACTTCACATGGCTGGCTGGCTAAAGGCAGCTGTGCTGTTTAATAGGAATGAAGGAAAAACTCATTCGGTGTGTTTACAAGCACATATAAGTAGATCGAGGTTGATCTAAAGTAATAAACTGAGCGCCTTTATCCTAGCTAACCTGTACGTCAGAAAGCTGAACTCCTAATTGTGGTTTGTTCCACTCTGGTACAGTAGGTGGCGACACCAACCCTTTAGTGTCCACATTCTTGTGGTTAGCTTGTAGCAACACGAACAGAGAACAGGATATTAGGGCTGTCGCGGTTGAGGAATTCCCCCTGCGGTGATTCAGGGTGGCTTAATATTGCGGTGTGCGATATTATTGCAGCCCTTTTTTTATTGCAGTACTATCTAAACATAATGTTTACACATTTAAAAAAGGCTAAAAATTGCCGTGCCTTCTTTAATAACACTTTACTGAATGCAGATCAAAGGGCAGTAACAACACAGATCGCAGTAACGTTTGTTTCTCCGACAGTCGGAGTCCGACTGAACTTAAAAACAACAAAATTCAGGAGAAGGTTAAACTTTTAAATGCAAATTTGGCTGCAGCATCTAACAAATAAGAAACAAGTCCCCATTTTGTTTAGTTGTTTAAAATCAAGCATGAAAAATTACATGTACCGGGCGGGCGCACTATCATTTCACTTTCACACACACGAATGACGGTGATTTATAGCTCGGTCACGTCCTTGTTACCCACAAGGAAAACCAGCATGTTAACCATATACGGGTTGAGAGAGGATCTGAGAGGGGGGGGCAACATTTCCAGCAACACTGAAAACCCTCTCGGATGGTGCGCTCGTTGCACTAACGCACACGTACTTTCATGCGACTGGCGAGCAAAGGGAATCTCTCCCGGTTGTTGCTCCACCATGTCCGGGGGGTGTCTTTAGGGTCGATGCATTCCTCCTGCAGGTAGCGAGTGAGCTCCAGCTCGGCTCAAACTCTCTTCGGGACGGTTGCAGAAGCAGTGCTTGTCCGGGACTTCAGCAGGTCTCCGAGCGTTTATTATTATTTTTTTGCCGCTGGTGGCAGCTCTGTCTCGGCCAAGGACTCTGGCTGCGCAGCAGCTGACGTACTGAAAACCAAAGTGCTCCCAAAGGAGCGAAGTAACGTTTCGTTTTGATACCAGTGCAGCCATCCTTCTCAACATGCATCATTGAGTTGAACCAAGTTCAGTAATCGCGGTGGCCCATGATGCAGCGCGGTGGGCTTCTTCATATCGCGATATTTCTTTTTTTTGCGGTTACCGCGACAGCCCTACAGGATATGCACGAGGCCGAAGGAATGGGTAACAACTTAGCTGCAGCACAGCTTATTCAGGAAGTACTGCACGGTTCGATGGTGTTACATGTTTCTTTGTGGCGATATTATTATCAGAAGACCTCTCCCGCGGTCTCGTCACTTCCACAAGTTACCGGTATCAACCTGACTGAGCTGCATCCATCTATGCAGTTGTCTTCCTACCGCATTATCTGGGTGCTGCCGCACAATTAGAACAAGGTCACCTTCAGCCAGACTACGGGGTTTACATGCACTTAATCCAGATCGGAGCAGAGCTTCACACGGCAGGGTTTGGATATTTGGATATTTGGAACTCTTGCTTCGACTTGAACAGCAACAACTCTACATCTGGCTCTGTTTGCTCTGCAATGTTTTCTCGTCACAAACAACACAAGCCTGGAGGAGTTCTATTGTGTGGTGGAGTTGCTAATGCTAACGGTTAGCTTCTGCTAGCCGAGACACTCTTTGCTGCTTCCTGGACTCTAAACCAACAACAGCCTTCTCCGTCGTGAGTCAAGATGGGTGAGACCATGAATGTTAGTGACAGGGTGACGTAGATCTGTCAGGATTTTCTAATCCTAGAGTTTCACGTCTGTTTTCTATCAGAAGCTACTGCAGGAGACATGTGTAGGAGACTATTTTCATGTTCAGCCTGCATGACACACAGTGACACATAATCATCAGATACAATCATTAAACATGTGTGTTAGTGTTCCACACATTTAACACCAAACTCCTCCTTTCAACAACTGATGTGTTATTTATTAACTGATCTAATCTTTGTTCAGGTTCAAGTCGCATCATCACACCTACTGAACACGTGTGTTAGTTGTCCATCTGTCCTGGGCCAGATGGCATAGAGCATAGTTTTTAGTCTAACTTGAGGAATTTAAGTGTTTCTAATGAATGAGTTCCTCCCAAAAAGCACTAATCACTAACAGGTCCGCACTAAACTTTACTACATGAGAAATATTGCAGAAAAGAGAAAAATGGAATCCTGCAAGATACAAAACGGCCATTCTCGGCATCTATTAGTGTCTATAATATGTTTGTAAACCCAGAGTTTTCAGTGTGCGGGCTCGGGTCAGAATCAAATACAGTGTCTATAAGGAAAGGCTCTGTCTCCCATCACTTCCAGCCTTGGTCAATAGTGGAGCAACAACCAAATTAACAGCGCTACAAACAACGCTGCTCACTGCATCCTGGAACACGATGGCGTCTAAGCTACTGGTTCCCACCTCCTTGACTTCTGAGCATTGGTTATGTTTCCAGTTGTGTGGGGAGCACAGATGGGAGTGACAGACTGCATCGATTCATTAAGAGAGTGTCTGTGATTTGCTGCTTATGATTGAGTGGCAGATGGAGTCGAGTCATCATTTTGTCGTTAGGAGGCAGCACGTCTTACCAGGCGAAACCCGGTTCTTCTGTTCATTGTTCACCTTTTTCTTTCTGCCGTTCTCCACAAGCACCCCTTCATCAGCCAGCTGCTTCCTAATCACTCCTCCTCCTCATCCACCAGTTCATGGTGTTGCTCTCACATCTGAGACCATCGCTGTTGTGTAAATGTTATTCAAGCCACTGCCGGCTTGAGAGAAGCCCCACTGGGTGATGAGGACAACAACGGAAGGTACATACATACCTGTTCACCTGTTTTTAAACATTAACACTTTGTTCCTTCACATCTTGCTTTTTAGATGTTGGTGATCATTTTCTAACTGAGCCAAGTAAAATAAACAATTATTTTGTAGATAAAGTGAATTATTTAAGACAAACATTTCAAAATTGTCAACTGAATAAGTCACAATGTATTATAAATAACACGATTGTGAAGGATAAGAATTGCACGTTTGTATTTAGGAAGAGAAATTCTAACGAAGTAAGGGTTAGGGTTAAACTTTAAACACACTGAAAAGTAAACCACCAGGTTTGGATGGACTGGACGACAAACATCTGAAATTACTCGCTGATGATATTTCTCCAGTCATTTCTCATATTTTAATCTTAAATTTATCCTGCTGCATTTTTCCTACACGATGGAAAAAAGCAAAAATAATACCGACTCCTAAAATAAAGCTTTGACATTTTCAGGCTCTAGCAGCCACCACATCAGTCTTCTACCATCACTGAGATTATGGAAAATGTTGTTGCTAACCAAATGATGCAATATGTTCTTTCTAATC
Source organism: Nothobranchius furzeri (assembly GCF_043380555.1). NCBI lineage: Eukaryota > Metazoa > Chordata > Actinopteri > Cyprinodontiformes > Nothobranchiidae > Nothobranchius > Nothobranchius furzeri. Next base: position 64,677,279 of record NC_091754.1, read on the forward strand.
GGTTATGAACAGACCACCAGCATGCATATAGACAGGGGCACTGAACAGCCACCGCTCTGACCCAGATGGCTGATGACTGGTAAAGAAAAATAGACCAGAGGAACATTGCTGGAGCAGTGAGGTTAGACTTCTCTGTGGCTTTTGACAGAATCAATCATAATTTACTTTTAGATCAACTAAAATGTTATGGCTTTGACGTGTCAGCAGTTATCTAACCAACAGAACTCAGTCAGTCTTTTTAACGCGAGTTACTCGGTACCCAGTGCTGTGACATGTGGGGTGCCCCAGGGCAGTTGTCTTGGCCCTTTATTGTACAGCATTTTTACAAATGATCTGCCTTTTGTGCTGGATTAAGCATCAACAGTAATGTACACAGATGATTCAACAGTGTATTCACATACTAAACCTATTGAAGAACTAAATTCAATGTTGAATAAAGAAATAAAATATGTGTTAGACTGGGTGAAGCTAAATCAGTTGGTATTGAAAGTTGCTAAGACTAATTCCATTGTGATTGCTTCTAAACAACCCAGTGTTAAAATTAACTATAGGAAATGAGTCAATTAAGTACGGGAATTGGGTATTACTATGGACAATCAACTGTCTTGGAAACAGCACATAAATAATATTGCAAAGAAATGGGTGGTGTAATAGCCTCCACCAAAGATGTGCACCATTTTTGAATCAATCTGAAACATCTTACACATATTAGGATTATTGTTCTATAGTTTGGTCAAATGTTAGGAACAACTGAAAAACTACAGAAAATCCAAAACAGAGCTGCACGATTAGTATTAAAAAAGGATAATAAAATAAATGTAAGAGATAACGGAACTAGACTGGCTATTTGTGTACGACCGACTATTATATCCACTGCTTATTTTTATTTGGAAGCTTAGGGAGACAAAGATGCCATCTATTTTATATATGTCTCTTGAATTTAGTAAAGATAAGCACTTATATGATACAAGACATGCCTTAGAAGACACATTTACATGACCAAAGGTGAGATCTGATGCTTTAAAACATACAGCAACGTATAGAGGGGTGTGTGAGTGGAATTGTCTTCCAAAATAAATATCACACATTAGGAGTGAAAACGAATTTAAAAATAGATTAAAAGAACATTTATGTTGTATGTAGAAAGATAACTTATTGTTTTGACATTATTTTATTTTATTATTTTTTAAAGGGTTAATTATGTTAAGATATAGTATGAAAATAAGTGTATAATATAATGGAAGCCTTCGGATGGTAAAATTATATCTGTTATGGCCATCAATGCTGATTTGGTGGGGTGGACTTGCTTCTGTATTTTTAGTGTTTTTATATTTTATTTTATTTTTTTTTTGTCTTTTTATCTATTGGATGTAAACGTTGTTTTTTAAGTTGTAGGAATAGGTCCCCAGGAAGAATAGCAGCAGCTCGCTGCAGCTAATGGGGTTCCTAACATAATAAACAAATAAACAAATCCACACAGCCAGTCAGAGCTCGTCTGGACGGTGGACCACTTGATAATGTCCTTCAGCATTTAGGGAATTTGCGATTGTAGGATCGATCCCAGCTCCCGGCAGAGCATTCTGAGCCCTGCTCAGTCTGTAGCTGTCATCGTGTCCTCGGACAAGACACCAGGCCCTCCAACCCCATCTTGCCTGCTGGTGCTCATCACCATCAGCGTGTTGGTGTGTGTATGAATGGGTGAATGATACACTAGTGTAAAGTGCTTTGGAGTCCTCAGATGAAAGGAACTACACAAGCGCGAGCCATTTCGTGTTGAAGTCCTTTGACTAGCCTTCGATGCTTGCATTAAATTGAAGTGACTTGATTGGTGTTTGCAGAGGCACATGTCCAGACCTGCCTGGCACTGAGAACAGGGAAAGGAAACCAAACATGTTCAGCGTCAGTTATCTTTGTGCACATCATTCTTTCACCCCATCACTTTCGACAGAGCCTCACTAGTGTTCTTCCCTCCAAGTATTTTTTTCTTAGCCTCATAGAAAACTTTATAGTTGCATCCTTACTTGTAAGTAGCTTGGGACAGAAATAGTCCACTACATAAATACACGTAATCTACTCCCACTCAGTCCCTCCATATGCTGCTACCTCAAAACGGAACAACCACAAGCTCACCAGGAAATGATTGTGCATGTTCAAATCTGTCACCAAGCTGGCATTTTCAATCCCATGTGAAGCCCAAACCTGCTGCATTCTCAGGTTACTATGGCATAGGAAGTCAGGTATCTGAGGTGTGCAGAAACAAACCCTAACCCTAGAAGACACTCTGGCATTACCTCTACCCACAGGAAGGAAGAGAGCAGTGAACTTTCATTAGAGATTAGCTGAGCTGCAGCTCCTGTACAATGAATGAGTTCACATGTATTTCAGAGTTGACCAACAGGACAGCCCTTTAGAGGTTTTGGGGAGACTCACACTGTGCACTGGAACTGTAAACATGTTAAATGTTAAGGCTTTAGCGTGATCTGTGTGTTTGTGAGAAATGCTGCTGGGTTGGATGCAGTGACATCATGCCACACTGCTCAGGATAGCAAGCTAAACTCACTGCTGCTCTGCCAGTTTGCATGACACTGATGTGGTGCACTATGTCTGCTGTTGTTTATGTGCAGAAAGCATCAGCAAACATCAGACCATCCACATTCAGTTCATTGTTTCTCATCCTGTTTGAAGGGATGTCAAGCAGCATTTAGAACGATTCACATACGTTTAAAAAACCTTATCAGACAGCTGCAGTGGCAAATCTGCAAAACAAGCTAGTTTTTAAATGGCTCCTGAATGCATTGTGACTCATGTGGTTATTGCAAGCTGTAAAAGAAAAAACACCCAAAGACACCTAATGCTAGAAAGCTGCATTTAGCCCATAAACATGTGCATGCAGCATAAAAAAAAAACACACCTCCACAATATCTGAAACATATTTGACCACAGCTTTGACCAAAGCCTAATGTGTCCCATTGCTAAAAAGAGAAAATTATCCTAAAACAAACTAATCAAATTTGTAGAAGCATCTCTTCAAAGATTTCTAAAACTGGGCTCTGAGTGCTAATATTCACTTCAGTAGCCAGATATATTATGCATAACATTTAAGCTATATAATATTGAAACTATGGCATTTGCAGACTGCTTTAATAATGTATTGTGAACACCTATTGCCTGAGAAAGACAAAGGACTAGATTGGGCCTAAAAGCTGGAAACACATCTACCACACAGCTTCCACGTCTTTAAGGGATTCCAGTTATTAACACAGGGATCGTTCTGTGTTTTAGTTTTTAACACAAAGAGATTTGTAGTTAAATTGTACACTTTAATATTAAAAGAAGCAAACTACTTTGTAGATCTACACCAGCTTATGGATGTGTAGTCACCAACAGCAGGAGTGCAACAGCAAACATAAATCTTGGTCCAGTATGAATCTTAGGATCATGAAGTAGTATGACGAGGGAAGACAGTGAAACCAAAAGTTAGCTGTCTCTATTACTTTACACAGACAGGAGCTAAAGAAGAAGTTCAGACTGGTAGCAGCAACAAAGAACATGTCGAGTCCCCCTAACCCTTCACAAAAACAAAATAACATAAAGTAAAGAAGTCACATGACATGATATTATTCATTAAAGCTACAATCCAGAGTTCCCCTGTCAGGAATTATGTAAGATTTATTTTTATAAATCCATAAAAGAAATCCCTGTACTGTGACATAATGTAGGCAACATCTCGAAGAGCCCCATTTCACTTGAACTGACCAGCGTTCAGCATTAGCTTACGTACAGATGTCAGTCACACACCTAGACAGATGCAGAGTTGGCGTCCTTCCACATGGACAAGCAAGTCTTGCCATGTCTAGCAGGGAGTTTAATCTCAGCTGTGAAAAAGTGATTTGTTGTTTCTTATTCTGCACTTTAAGTGGATGTGACAGCATGAATCTGTTGCTCAGTAGTGCCAACAGTAATATTGTACCTTATATTCTCTATGTCTGCTCTGGAAGTTGCAAACTAGCATGATACAAGTCCTATAATTGAGTTATTGCAGAGTTTTGTCTGAAGACATGGAACCAGGTTAACTTCCTGTGAGGGCGTTGTTTGCTTCATTAGATCACAGAGCACAGTGTGTGTCTTCCTCTGTTACATCAAGATGGACGATTGTCAGACCAGCCCAAGTGGATAACTTCTCTTGCTGCAGTAAACCTGTTTCACCGTCTATGAACCTAATAATGCAAATATAAAAGCTTATGGACTCTGGTACATCTACAGCACTGGTGACAGACTCAACAAAACAACCAAACACTTTATTTTGGTGGGCTAATCAGGCAAAAAAAAATGCCATACCCCTGAAAAACCAGAGGATTCCTAGATAATGAGTGCTCAGCATAAATGAGTACCCCCCCCCCCCCCCCCCCCCCCCCAAAAAAAGTACAAATTTCATCAGTAGCTCAATGAACAAATGAACCATTTCTAGAGTTTTCATACGGCTGAGTTTTCTTGAACACTTGTTTCATTTAATAACATAAAATTAAGGTTTATAACGTAACTTAGATCACAAAATCTTCAGTTTTACTGAAACTGGTGAAGCAACATTGACTACACCCACAACAAAAGCTACTACATCTAGTGTTGCGTGTGACCACAGTGAGGACAGAACCAAGCCTTCGAGGCGTTGAATGGATAATCCATTGCCTTGTTCTGTGTTAACACAGCTTAGTAAAAAAACATTTTTTTTATCTGACCTGCTTCGAGTAGTGCCTCTAGTCACCACAGAAGTACACCAACAGGTGGTCTCTTCCATTTCTCCGCGGGCAGCAGAGGACGATGTCGCCCTCTACTGCCAGCACCCAAGCAAACTAAAACGTCAGAAACTCTACGTACACGACACATTGTGTTTAATGAGAAGTTTAATGAGAAATTGAGAAATTAAATGAGAAATTAAAATCAATAGTACAATAAAATAGTATAACAAAAAAAAACATTTGCAGGTTTACAAGCAAACACACAACCTCGAGCCATGACTCCGTTAAACTGATCAAGTTTGCGGATGACACCACCCTCATTGGGCTCATCTCTGACGGTGATGAGTCCGCCTACAGGAGGGAGGTGGAACGGCTGGTGTACTGGTGCAGCAGCAACAACCTGGAGCTCAAGGCTCAGAAGACAGTGGAGATGATTGTGGACTTCAGGAAAGTCACAGCCCCAGCTCTCGCCCTCGTCCTGTCGGACACCCCCGTCACCACTGTGGACTCCTTCCGCTTCCTCGGAACCACCATCACACATGACCTTAGGCGGGAGCCATCCATCAGCTCCCTGCTCAAAAAGGCCCAGCAGAGGATGTACTTTCTGTGGCAGTTGAAATAGGCCAAGCTGCCGGCCCAGATGATGGTGCAGTTTTACACGGCCATCATCGAGTCCATCCTCACCTCCTCCATCGCTGTGTGGTACGCTGGAGCCACAGTGAGGGACAAACATAGACAGCAGCGCATTGTGCGCTCTGCTGAGAAGGTGATTGGCTGCAGCCTCAATCTCTCCAGGACCTGTACGTCTCCAGAACTCGGGGGCGTGCAGGTCGGATAGCAGCTGACCCTTCGCACCCGGGTCACAGACTTTTTGAGCCGCTTCCCTCAGGCAGGAGGTTACGGTTCATCCGGACCAGAACCTCCCGCCATAAGAACAGCTTATTTCCATCTGCCGTTAGACTTGTGAACATCTTATAAACACACAACCATGCTCGTCTTCGGTACTTGACATAACGTCACGTTATCGGCCATGTTACCATTACCTGCCATTTTTATAGCTGAAAGTATTATTCTAGTTTTTTTATTATATTTTATTCTATTTTTAATCTTGTTATTCATGTTATATGTACAGTGGGGCAAAAAAGTATTTAGTCAGCCACCGATTGTGCAAGTTCTCCCACTTAAAATGATGACAGAGGTCAGTAATTTACATCATAGGTACACTTCAACTGTGAGAGACAGAATGTGAAAAAAGATCCATGAATTCATATGGCAGGATTTTTAAAGAATTTATTTGTAAATCAAAAAAGAAGGATCTTTCATGGCGGTTAAAACGAAGAGTCGGAGTACCCGGCCCGGAGGGTTACCGGGGTCCCACCCTGGAGCCAGGCCTGGGGTTGGGGCCCGTGAGCGAGCGCCTGGTGGCCGGGCTTTCGCCCATGGGGCCCGGCCGGGCCCAGCCCGAACCGGATACATGGGCTCGTCCAACTGTGGGCCCACCAACCGCAGGAGGAACATGAAGGGTCCGGTGCAATGCGAATCGGGTGGCAGACCAAGGTGGGAGCCTTGGCGGTCCAATCCCCGGACAAGAAAACTAGTTTTTGGGACATGGAACGTCACCTCGCTGGCGGGGAAGGAGCCGGAGCTTGTGGCAGAGGTTGAGCGGTACCGGCTAGATATAGTCGGACTCACCTCGACACATTGCATTGGCTCTGGAACCCGAGACCTGGAGAGGGGTTGGACACTCTACTTTGCTGGAGTTGCTCCGGGTGAGAGGCGGAGGGCTGGGGTTGGCTTTTTGTTAGCCCCGAGACTCTCTGCCTGTGTGTTGGGGTTTACCCCGGGGGACAAGAGGGTAGCTTCCTTGCGCCTTCGGGTCGGGGAACGGGTCCTGACTGTTGTTTGTGCTTATGGGCCAAATATCAGTTCAGAGTACCCACCCTTTTTGGAGTCCCTGGGACGAGTGCTAGATAGTGCTCCATCAGGGGACTCCATTGTCCTGCTGGGGGACTTCAATGCTCACGTGGGCAATGACAGCTTGACCTGGAGGGGTGTGATTGGGAGGAACGGCCCACCTAATCAGAACTCGAGCGGTGTTTTGTTATTGGACTTCTGTGCAAGCCGCAGTTTGGCCATAACGAACACCATGTTCGAACATAAGGATGCCCACCGGTACACTTGGTACCAGGGCAGCCTAGGTCACAGGTCGATGATAGATTTTGTAGTCGTATCATCTGACCTGCGACCGTATGTTATGGACACCCGAGTGAAGAGAGGGGCGGAGCTGTCAACTGATCACCACCTGGTGGTGAGTTGGATCAGATGGCAAGGGAACATGCCGCGTAGACCTGGCAGACCCAAACGCATAGTGAGAGTCTGCTGGGAACGCCTGGCAGAAGAACCTGTCAAGACGGTCTTCAACTCCCACCTCCGGCAGAGCTTTGACCACGTCCCGAGAGCAGTGGGGGACATTGAGTCCGAGTGGGCCTTGTTCCACTCTGCGATTGTCGAGGCGGCTGTTGCTAGCTGTGGTCGTAAGGTGGCCGGTGCCAGTCGTGGTGACAACCCCCGTACCCGCTGGTGGACACCAGAGGTTCGGGGAGCCGTCAGGCTGAAGAAGGAGGCCTACAGGGCGTGGCTGGTCTGTGGGTCTCCGGAGGCAGCAGACAGGTACCGGATAGCCAAGCGGGGTGCAGCAGTGGCAGTTGCCGAGGCAAAATCTCGGGCGTGGGAGGAGTTTGGTGAGGCCATGGAGTAAGACTATCGATCGGCTCCAAAGAGGTTCTGGCAAACTGTCCGGTGCCTCAGGAGAGGAAGGCAGCAACTCGCTCACACTGTTTACAGTGGGGATGGGGAGCTGCTGACGTCAACTGAGGCTATAGTCGGACGGTGGAAGGAATACTTTGAGGAGCTCCTCAATCCCACCAATGCGCATTCCGAGGAGGAACCAGAGCTGGGAGGCCTGGGGATGGACTGTCCGATCTCGGGGGCAGAAGTTGCTGAGGTAGTCAAACAACTACACAGCGGCGGAGCCCCGGGGGCGGATGAGGTTCGTCCTGGGTATCTCAAGGCTATGGATGTTGTAGGGCTGTCATGGTTGACACGTCTCTACAACATTGCGTGGTCATCGGGGGGAGTTCCTAGGGAGTGGCAGACCGGGGTGGTGGTCCCCATCTTTAAGAAGGGTGACCTGAGGGTGTGTTCCAACTATAGGGGGATCACACTCCTCAGCCTCCCTGGAAAGGTCTACTCCAAGGTACTGGAGAGGAGGGTCCGATCGATAGTTGAATCTCAGATAGAGGAGGAGCAATGTGGTTTTCGTCCTGGCCGTGGAACTGTGGACCAGCTCTATACCCTTGCAAGGGTGATGGAGGGGGCATGGGAGTTTGCCCAACCAATCCACATGTGCTTTGTGGATTTGGAGAAGGCTTATGACCGTGTCCCCAGGGGCACCCTGTGGGGGACGCTCCAGGAGTATGGGGTGGGTGGCTTTCTGTTAAGGGCCATTCAGTCCCTTTACCAGAGGAGCGTGAGTTTGGTCCGCATAGCCGGTAGTAAGTCGGACCTGTTCCCAGTGAGGGTTGGACTCCGCCAGGGCTGCCCTTTGTCACCGGTTCTGTTCATCACTTTTATGGACAGAATTTCTAGACGCAGCCGTGGTGTGGAGTGTGTCGAGTTTGGTGGCAGGAGAATCTCGTCTCTGCTTTTTGCGGATGATGTGGTCCTCCTAGCTTCATCCAGCTCTGACCTTGAGCTCTTGCTGGGTAGGTTCGCGGCCGAATGTGAAGCAGCTGGGATGAGGATCAGCACCTCCAAATCTGAGACCATGGTTCTCGACCGGAAAAGGGTGGCTTGCCACCTCCGGGTCGGGGGAGAGGTCCTACCTCAAGTGGAGGAGTTTAAGTATCTCGGGGTCTTGTTCACGAGTGAGGGTAGGAGGGATCGGGAGATCGACAGGCGGATTGGTTCGGCGTCTGCAGTGATGCGGACGCTGAGCCGATCTGTCGTGGGGAAGAGGGAGCTGAGCCAGAAAGCCAGGCTCTCGATTTACCGGTCGATCTACGTCCCAATCCTCACCTATGGTCATGAGCTTTGGGTAATGAGCGAAAGAACGAGATCGTGGATACAAGCGGCCGAAATGAGTTTCCTCCGTAGGGTGGCCGGGCTCAGCCTTAGAGATAGGGTGAGGAGCTCGGACATTTGGGAGGGACTCGGAGTGGAACCGCTGCTCCTCCGGATCGAAAGGAGCCAGTTGAGGTGGTTTGGGCATCTGGTCAGGATGCCTCCTGGACACCTCCCTGGGGAGGTGTTTTGGGCATGTCCTGCCGGCAGAAGGCCCCCGGGTCGACCCAGGACACGTTGGAGAGGTTACATCTCCAATCTGGTCCGGGAACGCCTTGGGGTCCTGCCGGAGGAGCTAGTGGACAAGGCCGGGGAGAGGACGGCCTGGAGCTCCCTAGTTGGGATGCTGCCCCCGCGACCCGGACCCGGATAAGCGGAGGAAGACGAAGACGAAGACGAAATCAGGGTGGAAAATAAGTATTTGGTCAATAACAAAAATTCAACTCAATACTTTGTAACATAACCTTTGTTGGCAATAACAGAGGTCAAACGATTACTATAGGTCTTTACCAGGTTTGCACACACAGTAGCTGGTATTTTGGCCCATTCCTCCATGCAGATCTTCTCGAGAGCAGTGATGTTTTGGGGCTGTTGCCGAGCAACACGGACTTTCAACTCCCTCCACAGATTTTCTATGGGGTTGAGGTCTGGAGACTGGCTAGGCCACTCCAGGACTTTCAAATGCTTCTTACGGAGCCACTCCTTTGTTGCCCGGGCGGTGTGTTTGGGATCATTGTCATGTTGGAAGACCCAGCCATGTTTCATCTTAAAGCTCTCACTGATGGAAGGAGGTTTTGGCTCAGAATCTCACGATACATGGCCCCATTCATTCTGTCCTTAACACGGATCAGTCGTCCTGTCCCCTTAGCAGAAAAACAGCCCCAAAGCATGATGTTCCCACCCCCATGCTTCACAGTAGGTATGGTGTTCTTGGGATGCAACTCAGTATTCTTCTTCCTCCAAACACGACGAGTTGAGTTTATACCAAAAAGTTCTACTTTGGTTTCATCTGACCGCATGACATTCTCCCAATCCTCTATTGTATCATCCATGTGCTCTCTGGCAAACTTCAGACGGGCCTGGACATGCACTGGCTTCAGCAGCGGAACACGTCTGGCACTGCAGGATTTGATTCCCTGTCGTTGTAGTGTGTTACTGATGGTGACCTTTGTTACTGTGGTCCCAGCTCTCTGCAGGTCATTCACCAGGTCCCCCCGTGTGGTTCTGGGATTCTTGCTCACCGTTCTCATGATCATTTTGGCCCCACTGGATGAGATCTTGCATGGAGCCCCAGATCGAGGGAGATTATCAGTGGTCTTTGTATGTCTTCCATTTTCTGATAATTGCTCCCACAGTTGATTTTTTCACACCAAGCTGCTTGCCTATTGTAGATTCACTCTTCCCAGTCATGTGCAGGTCTACAATTCTTTTCCTGGTGTCATTTGAAAGCTCTTTAGTCTTGGCCATAGTGGAGTTTGGAGTCTGACTGTTTGAGGCTGTGGACAGGTGTCTTTTATACAGATAATGAGTTCAAACAGGTGCCATTAATACAGGTAACGAGTGGAGGACAGAAAAGCTTCTTAAAGAAGACGTTACAGGTCTGTGAGAGCCAGAGATTTTCCTTGTTTGAAGTGACCAAATACTTATTTTCCACCCTGATTTACAAATAAATTCTTTAAAAATCCTGCCATGTGAATTCATGGTTTTTTTTTCCCACATTCTGTCTCTCCCAGTTGAAGTGTACCTATGATGTAAATTACTGATCTCTGTCATCATTTTATTTTACTTGCACAATCGGTGGCTGACTAAATACTTTTTTGCCCCACTGTAGCACATTAGTACCGAAGCAAGTTCCTAGTTTGTGAATTGTTTGTTCACTGACAATGGCAATAAACCTTTTCTGATTCTGATTCTTACACAATGCTAAGAATGGGTGCAGGCAGAAGCATAAGCTTATAAGCCCAACCCCCCAAACCCTTTGAACTTAAACAAACTTTTAGAATAGCATACCAATTCCATAATTTTTACATCATATTTGAAATGTATGGGAATATATTCAAATCCCCATTCTTGCTTCATAAAAAAATAATGACCTTTAATATTTTATACATTTTTTCATTGACTTGATTCACAATATTTAATCACATTTGATTTAAACAAACCCTTAAACTTTATAATTGTTGAACAATCTTTTTGCTCCTGGTCTAATTTATTCCACACATCAACCCCAACACAAGAAACACAAAGTTGTTTCATTTTAGTTCTTACTTTAGGCCTTCTTAACATGTTATACCCTCTGAGATCATAAACACTCTCTCTGATCTGGAACAGATCCTGAATTTGTTTTGGCATCAAATTATTCATCACTTTATACATAAACTGTGCAGTTCTTAATGTAACTAATTCTCTTAGCTTTAATGCTTTTAAACGAGTAAAAAGTAAATGTGTATGCTCTCTACAAGCTGCTTTATTTACAAGTCGGTTTGCTCTCTTCTAAATGATAAACAAAGGCTTTAAGTGGGGTTCGTAGGTGTTTCCCCACACTTCAACACAATACATGAAATAAGGCAGAATTAAGGAACAATGCAAAAGATATGAAGCTCTTTCATCTAAAAATTCTTTAACTTTATAGAGAACTGCTAATGATTTAGATAACTTTGCTTTAATTGAGTCAATATGCGGTTTCCAACTTAACTTTTTTTCTATGGTTACGCCAATAAATTTTATTTCATTCACTCTTTCAATTTCTGTATTAATTATTTTGAGATTTGTATCCACTGTAATTGCTCTATTAGTAAATATGATAAATTTTGTTTTATTTAAATTTAAAGCTAATTTATTTAAGTTAAACCAACACTTTAATGCATTTAATTCTTTCTCAATCTTGTCCATTAATGTTATTAAATCTTTCCCAAAACTTAGAACATTAGTATCATCTGCAAATAGTATGAAATGCAATGTTTTAGAAACTAAACATATGTCATTAATATAAAGAATAAACAACAAGGGACCTAACACTGACCCCTGTGGGATACCGGTGGTCACTGTCAGTAGCTGTGAATCAGTGTTGTTAATGTGGACAAACTGGAGTCTGTTCTCTAAATAACTCTTAATCCAGTCATAGGCCACACCCCTGATGCCATATCTACACAATTTTTTTTATTAATAAGTCATGATTAACAGTATCAAAAGCTTTGGTCAGGTCTAAGAAGACCCCAACAGCATATTGTTTGTTGTCAGTTGCATCAGATATTTTCTCCACTAGATCAACAATTGCCAGAGAAGTTGTCCGATCACGTCTAAAACCATATTGCTGTTCAGAAAGAACATTAGGTCACACCCTAACCCTGCCTCAGCAATGTCAGAGGTCAACGGACAGAGGTGTCGAGCAGTTTCCTCTGCCAGGAATGCTGTGTGCTTCTCCATACAAAAACACCTTCCCAAGCCTTGCCACTGGGAAGAGTAATCCATAACATTCCTCCCCTCCCCTTATGTGATGTTAGCTACAAGGTCTACCGACTTTAGGAGACTTCACTCTTTTAATAACATTATTCTTATTCTGTTTCATAAAACGATTTCTTTCCCTCTGCAAGTTGTTTACGATCATATTCTGTTTTATTTAAAGTGATTTAAAAATGCCTTGACTGCTTCACAATAAATTAATGAACCAACTTAAATGTTTATTATTTTATGCCTTATTACAGGTCTTAAATACACCCAATGAGTCTACCTGATGATTTAATAATTACTTATTATCAGTTGAATGTTTAACTATTTACTTCATATATTAAATGAAAGGCCCGGGGTCTTGATAAACACCTCTACAAATTTCACAGATCTGGTTGTCCAAAGTTTATAAACAACCAGTTCTTCAAAGAGAGACCACTTCCTATTCCCCCAGTTCCAGCCAAGTTCACAGCACATGCAGTTTCTTTTTTTTATTTTTATTTATTTATTTATTTATTTTTACCGTGTCCTGTCTGGCTGTGAAGCAAACATATATAATCAACATTGCTTAACTGAAGAATCACGATAATAAATCACAGTGCATTAAGTGCCCACGATAGTCTTAAGACCTGTGTTTAACGTGTCCAAGCCCATACTTTTGAGAGCACCATGTGAGCACCTGTGTGTGTACACGCGCTTGTTTATGTAAGGTTTCTCTATAGGAGCGTCCAATAGAGAGTGTGAGGGACCACACATGCAGTTTCTGCAAAGCTCCAGCTCATGCAGTTTCTGCAAAGCTCCAGCTCATGCAGTTTCTGCAAAGCTCCAGCTCATGCAGTTTCTGCAAAGCTCCAGCTCATGCTAAATTATCATCCTATGGGGAATCAAGCCAGGTTTTTCAGTGAAATAATTTTAGCGGCATAAAGAACCATCCTTTTTAATCCATCGATTATTATCCGTTCAATCTAACCCAACTCATCAGACGTAAAACCGTCCACCAGAAGCCACCGGTCATGCGTTTCCTGAGGGGCCTACAACCTTCAGAAACAGCAGAAGTCCACTCACTCGCTCTGCCAAAACAGCTTCGCTTGCAGACCGGATCCTCGAGAACATCCACTAAGCGGGTGCGTATACTCTTCACAACGGCGTTAGATGGGTTCATTTTAGTTTGATAAGTTGCTAAACCCCATCAAAGAGACACATTTAGTTTATAAACCCAGACTTCACACCTTTCTGAGTCACTTAGTGAAGCTCTTAAAACACACAAGGTCATGTTTCCTCAGAGTTCATTCATATCTAATTTGATATCACGTATAATCATTTGTTTTACATCACCATTGATAGTAGAAATATAGAAAAAGATTTTTATAAACTATAATTTTGCCTCCGTGTTTTCCATTCCTCAAGAATAACATCTTTTGGAGCATGGATGCTGGATGCATATTTCCCGTCTTTGACCAGTTTGTTGTCAACGATGATGGAGAACTCTGAAGGCTGTCGGTCATTTTGACAGTATGCAATTCACACCCCGACTCATGAAGGTGCACAGACATTTTAAAAATTACGTGCACAGTACATCATGGAAAAAAGGAAATCAGTCATGAAAAGATTCCCATCAGAGCAGCTGTGTCTCACACTTGGACACCATTGTCAGCCCATCTCGCTATCAACAGCGCACGCAAATAGACAGCACGCCAAATAGCTATGGCTTGGAGGCTTGGGCGTGCTTATGTGACACACCAGTGCCGCTGAATTTCAAGAGCTTTCTGGATCTGGAAACCGTTCTGCAGAGACTTGCTGACTTCTGGTTGTTTCATTTGGAGAAATGTTCCCTGATTATAAAACTTTGGCTGTAGTAGCCAGGGGCCCCGTAAAGCGGTGAAAGATTAGGAAAATTCTAAGGGCCCACAGCTGTCAGGGGCCCAAAAACATTTCTAAGTTGAATAAAAAAAATAAGTTTAAAAATCACAAGTACTTTGTTTTACAGTATTTCTCCCATTTAAGACATTAAACAAACAATCTTTTAGTCTTTATGAAATGTATATTTATTCAGAGGTCCCCACTTTATTATGACGAATTAATTAACAACCCCCCCCCCCCCCCCCCCCAGCGGCATAAAATGGTACAGTCCACCTGGCCGAGGGGCGCGTAGCAGGCAAGGCTAGCAATCAGACAGCAGAGTGCGTCAAGGCTGCAGTAAATATGTCTGCAGAAACAAAGTCTGGGTCACAGAAAAGGGAAGAAAGAAAGGAGAAAGAGGACAGGCAGAAGAGAGGGCGTCACCATGTCACACAGTTTTTCTCAAAGAAAGGTGGGTTTAGTTAATGAGTGGTTAAATTCAGCCCGTTTGCTAGCTCTGATGTCCACAGTGAGAGGAACTGTGTTTCATCTAATTATGGTAAATGGGTTGTCGTACTTGTCCCTACCAGAATCAGCAGCTGATGATGTCAGCAGGTGTCCCCTCACAACCCAATGAACCTCAAGAAGGTGAGCAATGTAGCATGCTAGCTAGCAGCCTCATTTAAGGGGCTCTGTGGGAATCACTTAAGGCTCTCTTCTCTATCAGTACTATTACAAAGGAATATAAAAAGCCTATTTTTGGTGATAAACACATTGTTTTCCACATAATGATAATTATATATATCTGTCAGTAAAAATGTATAGACGGTTTTGGATGCTGGGCAGGTTGAAGCATTGTTATTTAGTCTGTTAATGTAACATAAATTACTGTGAGATTATTACTGTGAAGCACCTTTCTGAAGGCACCATACAAGAAAAAAAAAACCCTCTTCATCTACTAAACACCTTGAAATGAAATGTTTTGAATCTGAATGAATTATGGGAGGTTTTACAAGATGTAATTTGTTTATGTAGCTTTTAGAACACAAACCAAAAAACAGAAACGTCAAGCGTGACCTCTGACCTGTGGCCAACTAATTCTTTGTCTAATTCTTTAACATAATGGTTAATTGCACTAGTCCAACAAGCCAGAAGGAATGTGATCACATTTTAGATACAGGATTAAACTTCTCTACCAAATAATTACATCATGTAATCCAGTCTTCGGTTTGAATGTCCAGAGATCTCCTGCACAGGTGTGTTCATCTCACTGCTGTGGGAATCTCTCTCTCTCTCTCTCTCTCTCTCTCTCTCTCTCTCTCTCTCTCTCTCTCTCTCTCTCTCTCTCTCTCTCTCTCTCTCTCTCTCTCTCTCTCTCTCTCTCTCTCTCTCTCTCTCTCTCTCTCTCTCTCTCTCTCTCTCTCTCTCTCTCTCTCTCTCTCTCTCTCTCTCTCTCTCTCTCTCTCTCTCTCTCTCTCTCTCTCTCTCTCTCTCTCTCTCTCTCTCTCTCTCTCTCTCTCTCTCTCTGCGTGTCAGCATGCATTTGATTTCCCAGGAATACCACAGGGAGCAGCTGACCTCAGGTGAAGCACTAAGCAAGTGGAGCATTAAATCTTTATGGCCTCTTCCCACTTTACAAAGCAGCAACAGTCGTCACCTGTCAGATGCGATGCACCAAATTGTCCGGAGGCCTGTCACATGACGTGATTCACCAGACAAAGTAACAACTACACAGAGCCACACAACAATATTGACACCTTTCACTTGCCAATGTTTGAAACCAGCACAATGCTCTGAGTCACAATTCAAATAATGTCTTGTGTGTGTGTGTGTGTGTGGGGGGGGGGGGTAGTATTTACCCTGCAAAAACCCCGTCTCAACAGTAACATTATGACCACACATCCAACACAAGGGAACTTCTCCTTCTGCTTTACAAACTTGAGTCCTCCGCTCTCAAGACATAAAAAGGGATTGGTGATATTCTGAGTTGTCTGATAAGAAGAAATTAGCAAAAGGTAACATGTGGGCGGAGTCTGATCCCTCTTTAGATCACAACAAATTGGTGTTTGAGGATGTAGGATCCAGTTTAACATATTTCTGTTATGATTTTCTATTTTTAAAATGAAAGTAGCTCACTACTGGAGAAAAGGAACAGGGCACAAACGGGCCGACTGTGCCCAGTAGGGCAGTGGCTGACAGACTGGAGTAACTGGAAGGAGCCATTGTTTCTAGATGTAGCTTTGTGGCATGAGTTTGTCAGGATGTTAAACCAAATGCCTGCAGAAAAGCAAACCTGTAAGTGTGTTGGTGTTCATGACAGTCGTGGACTTTGTTCAGCAGCAGCAGCACATGTGCAACAGCTGAGTCCAGAGCAGAGCTGCTCGGCTCAGACTGCCCCTCTGCCTTCGCACCAAATACACACGAAGTATGAACTACGTAAGTCAATTACATTCAAAACGTGGAAAATGTTCAAGGGATCTTTATAATGCAGCACGCCACTTTGGTGGTGCACAACATGCATGCAGACCCAATAGTGTGTGATGTGCAGCTTTTAATGGGACGTGCCACTTCCAGTACTCAAATAGTCGTTCTTGGGGGCTGGGCTACTACATTTCTTCTGATGGTGATGTAACTGTTAAAGGGAAGTGGAAAATGTGCCGATATGCAGCTTTTCCCACAACAACATAACCACGTGAAATGAAGAGAAGCATTTTTAATTTAGTGTGACTGGTATTCTTGTTGTGCCAGTTCAGTGTGTTACAAGCTGCAGGTTTCTAAGGACTCACAGTTTGTGCATACAGTATAATCAGTCAACTGAATATGTGTGTATTTTGAAAGCACTGGTAATTATTTGGATTATTGTTCTCATAAACGTTCCGTACATCCATTAAAACGGGTCACAAAGGAATATATCTCATTTTAACGGATCGTGCTTCCACATACAAATTCAGATAATAAAATAAGTGAATCCCTCTTAATCCCAGTTTTAGTAAATAATTACACAGCTAGTATTTGATGGAGTGTGCTGTGAGAACAAATCACAGCATCCTAGAGGTGGCGTGGGGTGAGGTGGGTGTGGGAGAGATCTCACAGCGCTCTTCCATCTTAATATAACTGTTGGTACATAAATTGGATCTCCATACGTCAAAATGGAAAACTTGGATTCATTTCATGTTTTGAGCACTAAAGCTAACACACTGAAGGGCTGCTGATGGTTTCTGCACATAACACATAACATAAACTACAGAGACATGTTGTTCTCTGAGGCCAAAACACACCCCACTGCTCCTGGTTTTCAGGAGGGCCTCTGAAGATCTGAGAAAATAATCACTCTTCCACATCAACATTTACACTGTTACTGTTGAATCCTATTATTTGTAGGCTGGACATAGTCACAAGGGTTTAATTTTTCAAACACTGAATTCAGTTTTCAGTTGAATTCAAGTTTATTTAGAAAGCACCAAATCACAACAGAAGTCGTCTCAAGGACCTTCACACGGTAAACATTCATTTCTCTGTTCAGAACGCAGAAATCCCCTCCAGACAGTCTCCCTCATCGCATCTCTCTATCCTCTACCTACACTTCTTTTGCCAGTGCTGCAGGTGTTCATTTATCAGGATCCAACACATAAAAATCGATTTAAAAACATCCAGATCAGCCTTTCATGTTCTTTTGTACTGTTGGTCCTTTGTTTTTGGAATTGTTGGGGGAAACCTGACTGAAGAGTTGAAGTGGTTATTTTACTTCCACAAACAGAATAAACCAAAGGTGAAATACTTCAATTTTACACATTCTTTTATTTATTTATTTTCTGTGATTAGATGAGTTTATTCGTACAATTATTCTGTAATGGTAGAAGGAAGTAGAATAGGACCCCCACCAGGCTCCTGCTAGTCTTAGCGTCTAAGGCTAAATCAAAAGCAGTGGGATCTACGGGGACATCAGTGTGAAACAGCACCTTGCCTTCAGCAATTGTTGAAACTTAATGTTTCATTTTGACAATCGTCCCCCATGAGCCAGCGTTAAAGAGCTCAGTGCTGTTTCCCTTCATCAGCAGCACCACACTGGGCTCCTGTAGATTTGCATGAGTTTCACTGAAACTGTGGCTCGCAGAGAGCTGTTGACAAGGCAGCCTCCTGCCTGGTGTCTGGGGTGGGCGTCAGCAGGTAACCACAACAACATCCCATAATGAAAAACTAATGTCTTCCAACTGAGATGATGCTCTAACTTCATTTAACTCATGGCGTCTCATAAACACCATTAGACCTTGAAAACCGCTGTACTCCTGGACGTTCACTCGTTTCAGATAGCTGGGTAATTATGGGAAAATTAATGGAATTTGTGTAACAAATGCATCCGTATTTGATGTGCTTTGTCTGTGGAGCTGGAATCTTCATAGGGAGACACGATAAGCAGCTCAATTAAACTGAGATTGGTGAGTCCCAATTGGTTTATCCTCTTACCAGTAGCATAGTGTTTCTTTGCTGTGTGGTAGTGAATGAAGAAGTTATCTAGATGTTTGAAAATGCTTACTTAATGACATAAAAGTTTGTTTTAAACTAGCTCTTTTATGAAGTCTTAAAACACCTTTTTTCTTTAAAGCTAAATAACAGTTTTATGTTATTTTCTTAATTTCAATCGTAAAATTCAGAATTTAAGTGAAGATACCTGAAAGAGTTTGGTTTGGTAATTGGTTAAACTCATTTCCAGTAATTTGAAATGAAGATTAACCCCAAGCCCCTTCAACTGGGAAAATCAAGATGGAAAACGTTGGACTGGGATCATGTTCATTCGCTTCATGCTATTCATGACTGAGGGTAGAATAGAGCAAGACCGTGGGCCTCCCTGGGCTGCCACCACATCATGGTGGAGGGGTTTGAGTGTCCCGGTGATCCCTGGGGCTAAGATGTCTGGGCTTTATGCCTCTGCTAGGATCATCCATGACACACAGGTCCTAGGTGAGAGATCAGACAAAGTGGAGCCAACGCCCCTTCTGATGAACAATATCAGTGGAAACAGAGTTAACTCCCCCACATAGGTGTTATCAAAAAAATGTTAAGAAACAGAGAGAGTGAATTCGCCTAGTGAACTAGACCAAATGCTTGCTTTGCAAAGATTAATACATTTATTTAGTCTGGCCTGCCAGGCAAAGAGTGAACAGGAAAGAGGGAAACCAGTGGATCCTGAGGAAGGTGGAATAGGTGGGGAGAGCAGAATAAAGAGAGAGAGGTGAAGAAGGTCATACAAAAGCCAGCTTGAACAAGTGAGTCTTCAGCTGCTTTTTAAAGGAGACCACTGAGTCCACTGATCTCAGGCTCAGGGGGAGAGAGGTCCAGAGTCTGGGGGCCACAGCAGCAGATGATCTGTCACCTTTGACCTTTAGCCTGGTGCTGCACAACCAGTAGGCTTTGATCACTGGACCTCAGGGACCTGCTGGAGGTGTAGGGACTAAGAAGATCACCAATGTAAGATGGTGCTTGTCCATGTAAGGCCCTGTAGACCAGAACCAGGATCTTGAAATGAACCCTGAAGGTGACTGGCAGCCAGTGAAGCTGGAGGAGAAGCGGGGTGATGTGGGTGTGTTTGGAGGACTTGGTCAGAAGCCGAGCACAGGCGTTCTGAACCACCTGTAGACGGTTCAGGGAGGTTCTGCTCAGACACGTGAAAAGAGAGTTACAGTAGTCTAAGCGTGAGGAGATGAAGGTGTGGAGAACTGTCTCAAGTTCAGAGCGGGACAGAATGGGACTCAGCTTAGCAACGTTCCTGAGATGGAAGAAGGAAGAGCCAACAAGAGAACTGACATGAGAATCCAGGGTGAGAGCTGGGTCAAAGGTCATCCCAAGATTCCTGAAAGAGGGTTTGGTGTGAGAAGCAAGCTGACCAAGAGAGTCTCTGACTTTGGGAACCAGCTTGTCTGGGGCACAGATGAGGATCTCAGTCTTATCTTCATTCAGCTGAAGAAAGCTCCCACCATCCAGGCTTTGATAGAGTCTAAGCAGGTGTGTAACAGCTGCAGCTTAGACATCTCATGGGACTTAAAGGAGATGTACAGTTGGATGTCATCTGCATAAAGATGGTAGGAGATTCCTTTGAAGGAGCTCAGGATGTGCTGAAGAGGAAGCAGATAGAGGAGGAAGAGCAGAGGCCCCAGCACAGAACCTTGTGGGACACCATGGGTAAGAGAGGTGGTGGAGGACCTAAACATGGAGACGGCCACAGAAAAGGAGCGCTCAGAGAGATAAGAGGAGAACCACTCCAGAGCAGATCCTGATAGGCCTACCCAGTCTCTCAGCCTCTCCAGTAGCAGGTGATGGTCAACAGTGTCAAAGGCTGCAGTCAGGTCCAGCAGGACCAGAACAGAACCGTCCCCTGCATCACTGTGAGTCAGAAGGTCATTAGAGACCCTAAGAAGAGCTGTTTCAGTAGAATGAGCTCTACGAAAACCTGACTGGAAGCTATCATAGATGTTATGTTCATCAAGAGCAGCTGTGAGTTGTTTAGCCACAACCTTTTCCAAGATCTTGGAGATGAACGGATGTTTAGAGATGGGTCTGAAGCTGCTATGGAGAGAGGGGTCGAGACTCGGTTTTTTAAGAAGCGGGTGGATTACAGCGTTCTTAAAGTAAGCAGGGACCTGACCAGAGACCAGAGAAGCATTAATTATAGAGAGCACGCTGGGACCGATGGACTGAAAAGCACTTTTAAACAAAGATGAGTGTAAGATGTGGAGGGGGCATGCAGAGGTCTTCATAGAGTTAACTAGTTTGGTTAACTCAGGCAAAGAAACAGGAGCAAAGCTATCTAGGATGATGGGCCTGGTTGGAGTCGGGAGAGGCGGCGATAAGGCTGAAGGAGAGATGCTAGATCTAACCTTATTGACTTTGTCCACAAAGAAAGACAGAAAGTTCTCACAGTCTGCAACAGAGTGGATGGAGGCTGTAGGAGAGGCAGGAGACACGATGCTGCTGATGGTGTTAAACAGCATCTTGGGGCTCCCTTTGCTCTGGGACACCATGTTGGAGAAATAGGAAACCCTAGCGTCTCTGACTGCAGAGTTAAAGGATGTCAGAAGATCCTTTAGGTGCAGCAGATGGACGTGGAGATGGGTTTTCTTCCACAAACGCTCAATTTTTCTGCACTGGCGCATTAAACCAGGGAGTAGGGTTCACTGCAGGAACTGATCTGGTTCTGACAGGACAGATGTTGTCCAGAATGGAGAGGCAGGGCTCGTTAAACTGAGAAGTTAAGGAATCTGGGTCGTTATCAGAAGAACAGGGTGGATCAAAAGCAGCAAATAAACAAACAAATAGCAGCAAGCCAGGAGTCCTTTGCTTTTCCAGACAAAGGCGTTGCTAATTTCCAGAAAGCACAAGACTAAAAGAGTGAGGGCCAAAAAGGCGATCATGGGAAAATGAAGCAGAACTGAACCTAGTAAACATGTGTAAAAGAAATCTGGATCAGTTAGTACAATTATTTTTTAAACTTAAGTGTAGTCTTTGAGATTTCTCTCAATTTCAAGCTTCTGGCAAACAGTGTTGTTTTTGGCATCCACTTTAGTTTTAGTCTTAAGCCTGACTTATACTTCTCCATCAGCTTTACCATGGATAGATGCACACGCATGGACACAGACATTTTACCGTCTGACCTCCGTCACCTGAGGAACGTTGCAAAGCAATTCCTCGTCCAGACAACAGAGGGCGTAGCACTTTTCTGTGGTATCATGCCACCACTACATTCATTTATCCGGTCCACCATAGAGTCTTTCCTAACAGGACTTTATAACACGGACACATTTGTCCGTTGTTCTCCTGCACCTCTTCATGCCATGGCCACGTCTAAACCATGCTAAACCCACGCTTCCCGTCATTTCCATCCACCCATAAAACGTTTGCTCCTAATTTTTACACTCATTCATTCATGAGTGAATAAACTTTCATATTTTTGGATTTCTTCTGCGAGGCATTCTTCAATCCGTCCCATGTCTTCCTGCTGAATGTCTTTACTGTTTTAAGAGGCAATGGCGGTGCTGTTGAAGAATTCAGCCCTCCCACTGTCCAATCGGGTTGCTGTGGGCTCTTGAGGTCCACATGGCAGGGGTGAGGAGTGAGCACCCCCTCACCCTGCCACATGGACCTCAAGTGACAAACCATCAACCGTGCTCAATGGCCACCTTTCCTGGAGGGGTCACTTGATAGGGCAGTGGAAGGGTTAAAGGAAGCTGCATCACGACCAATCACAAGCTTGCGGTCTGTCACTGCCTGTGAGCCTGTCGAAGGGCCCTTGCTCTGACACAAAATGGTGTTGCATGTCTCCACACGACACAGAACACCTTAAATCAGGCTTTAGTCTTCTGGACGAAAATGCATTTTAGTTTTAGTCAGTTTTAGTAATTTTGGGTCGTCTAAATCCCAAAAGCGTTCAGTCAGTTTAGTCGACTAAAAGTCAAAGACTTTTGTGAACAAAGATTTTAGTTTTTAGTTTTACAAAATAATTGTTCTTAAGAAATGAATTTCCAGCACATGTACTCATGACGTACTGGAGTGCGTTTCATACTAACAGAATTCGTCTTAGGGCTAAAAGAGATGGGACACATGTTTTGTCCAGTAAAACTATAGTCCTCAGAGTCTGTGTCACTCAGAATGAAAATGTTGAAGATTTTCTAGGTGGTTTACAGCAATAGGTCCTAAAGTAGAGGTTGGGACCCCGTTGTGGGTCACAAAGTCTGGGGTCCTGAGGCCATCTCTAGAAGAGTAAAACTATGTTTCCTCTGCTTTATTAGCAGTAATGTGAAGTTCAGCTATCAAGATTTGAGATGGGCAGTTTTACATTATAATTCTGTTGGTCAGAAGCGTAATCATTTAGAATACACACCTTTAAAACAAAGCCCCTCCCCATGTTGTTGTCAGGTGTCATTGTCTGCTAAACAAAGTAAATCATGGTGCAACGCTTTATCTTTATCTTGGCTATTCAGGGATTTTTAGTTGTTCAAATACAAATGCAGATGAGACTGAAACCCAAATCAGCACTGGACAGCGCCAATACTCCCCAGCACAAAAAGCTTTTTCTAAAACCATTTGAAAAATGTAAAAACATTAAAATAAATATGCTTTGATTGGCAGAAGCATGAGGCAGCAGAGGAGTTCAGTGTCGGCCCTGCGATTGGAAGGTCAACAGGTTTGTGGGGAGAAGTTAGACCAGGACTTCCAGTAATCAGAAGGTGGTAGGATTGATCCCAGCTCCCAGCAGAGAAAGCTGCTTTTGGGAAAGACACTAAACCCACATTGTCAGCTGGTGGACTAGTGGTGCCAGTGCTCCGCGGTATCCCTTCCGTCAGCGCGCCCCAGGGCAGGTATAGCTACATGTAGCTCATCACCAACAGTGTGTGAATGTGTGTGTGTGAATGCTTGTGTTGTAAAGGGCCTTGGGTGTCCTAGGACTCTAGACAGTGCTGTACCAAATACAGGCCATTTACCATTTTGAGCCCTGCTCAGTCTGTAGCTGTCATCTCCTTAGGCAAGACACGATGCTAGTGGTGTTGGAACCGACCTGTGGCGCCCGTGGACGGCAGCCTCGCTCTGTCAGGGCGCTCCAGGGCAGCTGTGGTTACAGGGTGGATCATTACTCTGTGTGTGTGTGTGTGTGTGTGTGTGTGTGTGTGTGTGTGTGTGTGTGTGTGTGTGTGTGTGTGTGTGTGTGTGTGTGTGTGTGTGTGTGTGTGTGTGTGTGTGTGTGTGTGTGTGTGTGTGTGTGTGTGTGTGAATGATGAATGGTTCTAGGACTCTAGAAGGGACTTTATCCAATACCTGCCATCTACCAAGGTCTACGGTACCTCTGATACGTCTGTGCTTTTAAAAAGGTTCTCCTGTTTTCAACACTAGTCATGTTTTAGGCTATGACTTCACCTCTGTAGCCAAAACCAGCACTAACCACTCTATTTCTAGAAGTTTAGTCAGTTACGGCTGTTTTGCTCTGCTGATCCCATCTGTCCCACCTTCATCCTTGGATCCACCATGCTGCTTAAGCCCCACGATATCTCTTTAAGAAAGCCACTCAATCTGTTCACTGAGCTATTTTGGGATCTTTTACATTTTCCACTCAGAAATAAAGCAAATGAAGCCTTTTAAGCTTGTTATCAACCATATGCCTTTGCCACTTCTCAACCCTGCGTACACTACGTATACCTACACACGTATCTAATCAGATGGTTTGGTGTTGCCTGCTTTACGAGATAGTTGCTACTGCTTAGATCTCATCCCACACATGTCTGTTGCTTCTATCAGAGGTTGGACTAATCCCTAATAGTTCATCTACAAGGAGGAAACTGGAACAGTTTCTCAGAACGCAGGCTGAACAAGTGTTACCTTTAAATTTGGATTAAATCGTGGTTTACGTTTAGATTCTGTTGCACCAAATTTTAAACCTAGTTTCAAACTGAGACGAATCTAATTTAAACCTCTTTTATGATGAGTTAAATGTTCACACTAAACCAAGTTTAAATTGAATCCTGTTGCACCAGAACTGTAAACCCCAATGTAAACGATCTAGGATTAATGTTAATCCAGCTAATGAGGAGTTTAAACTTTAGGGATGGCTGTATTGTTAAGGTAACTGTAGCAAAGATGAACTGCGGCTTATTCACTGGTTCAGCTAATCATCTATTTTAGAGCAGTTTCTTTTTCCAGCCAGGTTTGAGCTGAGCGACATCTAATCATCTTTAAACCAGCTGCTGCCTCTGCCGCACTCACCGTCCACGATGGACTGACGCTACTGCTAAGCTGCCTTGATTTCTATTGTTGTGACTGACCGGGCCGACGCAGCGTCCTGATTGGCATGTGGGACGGGTCGATCACATTTCTTGGGTTTGGCCCAAAAACAAAATAAAAAGTCAGCCACAACATTCTGGATGGTTAATACGGAAGCACCGGTCTGCAGCTCATTATTCCCTTCACTGACACATGGCTGGTCCAAACCATGGCATAAGCCTCCTGCTCCCTGTCAAATGGACCCTTTAGCTGCAGCATTTAGTGCATGGAGCTTACTTTGCTCTACAGTTGAGCTGAGCTAATGTGTTAATCTGCTCTGGTGTGTAGAGCTAGGGTAGATCTTCTGAGATGGAGGGAAAACACAAAGGAGGATCAGAGAAACTATGAGAAGTAAATTTGCTCTTAAAACAAACTGTTAAACGGCAGTGAGTGGGTGAGAGGAGCAAAAGGAGGTCCTCCAGTGTGGGTAATGTATCATATGCTCCATAATTAGGGGAAAGGTTAGCAGACATTGAAAAGGTGGAGAATGAGCTGTACCAAGGCTTACTAGTGGAGGAAGACCTTTAGGTCTGAAGAGGTCGTGACGTTGGGGTCACAGGCATGTTTGTGTAAGACCTGGGGTGCTGCTGTCGGCACAATGCCTGTTAAAGAATTCCTTAGACATGTAAAAACGAACCAACTATTGAAATCAGGTGTAGTATTCCCATTCAGATACTTAAAAGCCACACAATTAGTCCTTGCAGTCATTTTGCTGACTTCATAATGTGAATTGTACAAAGGCATGCAGTTTGCATGTAAACCATACCTTATGCAGTTTTGGGAGACTGACAGGGCCCGTCTGCAACAACCGCACCATTACATATCTGAACAATCAAAAATAAAGGGTAAAGACAATCTACATGCAGGCTCCCAGTGTACAGTCTGGGTATATGCTAGCCTGGCAAGCCAGACTAAATAAATGTATTATTTACTGTATAATGTAATAAATATTTACAAACTTTGCAAAGCCAGAATTTGGTCTAGTTCACTAGGCTAGGTATTCTGGGCTTGAATCAGATCACAAGCTGTGCTTGTTTGAGGGCTTTGACATCAACCTTTGTGTTCAAAATGGAAAAGAAAGTTCCTTATATGTAGTTTTCCTTTCAAATAATCAGGAACAGTGACACGAAATCGTCACTGTTTGAAAAGAAAATAGCTGCATTTAACCAAAAAGATGGATAAAACTGAGCTTTACACGTGCTAACTGTGCCTCTTTAGAGGAATTATAGATTCTTCCTGGGCTTGGACCTCCCTGAGATTCCCCAACAGGCTCTGGAGAACGTCTCTGGGACGAGGATAGTTGTGTTTCTGCACCTGTGCTCGGATGAAAGGAAGAATATGGATGTTCACCAACCACAGCACAAGACAAAATGAAGTCTGACAATAGAATTAGTGCAATAGATCTGCTTTGGGAGCAGTCAGGTTTCCAATCGAGTATTTCATCAGCGTCAGTAACAAAAACACATAATTAGAGTTGTCTCAGACAACAAGTGACTGATGCGACCGTTGTTTTAATGCTTGTAACTGGATATTAAACAACTGACACTGTGTTAGGGTTAGTTAGTTAGTTAAAGCAGCAACTGTTTGTCAGTAATGACGTTTTTCCCATGTAGAGATTCTGAATTCCAACACTGTCAGCTCTTATCATCTGACTCTTCTCCATATGTATTTACAGCACACGAGCACAGGGAGAAGGCAAAGCAGATAACCGCCATCTTCACGTTGTTTCTGTGATCAACAGCGCCTCTTGGGGACCCAAGCAGCAAATCTGGGCACTCTGCACTTCAGAACAGTCACCATCTGTATCTACCATCCCGACGGCGAGCTGGGGCTTTGCACGAGTGCTGTAGAATGCACGAGCATGTAAACTCCCAGAGTTGGGCACGAGTGTAAATGTTAATGAGCATCTGTGGCTCCCAGGGAGTGCTCCTATTAAAATGCTTTCAATGCTTTAAGAAAATACGAGGCTAGTGAAATACAGAGTAAAAAAATGGGTTGATTTATTTATAGCACATTGCTGCTGTGGTTTCCTGCTGTTAGAACCTCGTTGTGTAAAATATTTTGCAGTTTTTAATGTAAATTACTGCAAAATAAATAATTTGCAGAATGACACCTACTTCCTTGTGAGAATGTGGCCCTGGGTATAGTTTTAAAGCACGGATGATATGCACGTGAGGGAATATGTGGGAATGTGTGGGCATAGGCGGAGATCCCAGGGGGACCCCCCCCCCCCCCCACACACACACACACACACACAAAGTTGCCCCCCCACAAAAGTTATTGTAAACACATACATGCTATCAGTAAACCTGTATTATTTTCTAAAACCACAACGTAAAGGTTAGTCTGCAAATACAAAACAATGTGTTTTTAATTGTTGAGAAATTATAGCACCACCCCACCCCCCCAATTCCCCAAGTTGGTACGGTCGGTCCACACGCGCTGTTTCCAACGGGCGGGGCTGCCGGCTCTGCCCCGCTCACAGCAGCCCGCAGGCTCACAGGAGGCGGGAATCAGAAAGCCAGCGGTTTCCAGCAGGAAGTCATTTATCTCACGCTTGTTCTACAAACTTAAATATGTGTGTCAGATGTGGTCATAAACGTCAAACATAGACACCGATTATCTTTAGATTCTGATCACCGGTCGGAGATCCCTTTATGACAGACCACCACCACCACAGTAAAAAAAAGTTGTCACTTCATGTTCTCTGGTCATTCCAGGATTATTCCACTATTATTATTCCGTTCACTAAGGTGATCAAAAGTTCCTTTTTCCGGACACGTACGCTTTCACGGTCTGCCCCTGGAATCTGCGGAGCGTTTATAGATCGATGAAAATGTCCGCGTTCCATCCTATTTAGCAGATGAATATGGTAGAATCAAAACTGGTCCGATGTATGGAAACCCACAGCGTTTAACCGCTCTTATCCCGTCTTCCCCAGGCTCTGCAGCTGTTTACAACATGTCAAAGTGCCGGTGCAGCGTGCAGCTTAGGGATGAACTGGTAGCAGCAGATGTGTGGTGGAGGCACGTTGCTCAAAGCTCTCAGTGTAAAACATAGAGCCAAAGATCCCGTTGGCCACACAGACCCAAAAACACTCTGAAAACTGAGAAAAGTGAGAGATCGATTAAACTGAAAGATAAGCTATAGAGTATGTATATGTTTAGTGTATTTGTAAAGTAAATGTTTATAATTTTTATTATTAAAATGAAACAAATATTTCAAGAATATATTTTTAGATTTGGTGTATCTTTTCGTTCAGTAGGACTTAGATAAATTTATTAAATATTACAGAGTTATTCTCTAATAGCCTACAAACATTTCTATGATTTATTAAAGAGATTTCAGTCATTCTGATACGTGACTTGTGAACGCTGATTTGAAGTTTGTTATTTTTTCTGACATATTTAGAAGGAAATTTTCGAATATATTAAAATCTATATGGAACTATTTGGATTTTAACAGCTTTCATGTTATGTGATTTAATAAAATTTTAATTTGACATTTATGTTCTCTCTCTTTGTTGTGAAACAGTTAGATATGTTTTAGCACTTAAAATTAATGCTTTGCATCGGTCCACACGTGCAGCTGCTGGTCAGCTAGTAGCCGTGTCATTTCAGGACATGTTGCTTCAACTATTAATGATCTACTTTTAAATCTTTATTCTGAATCGCTTATTCCGTTTTAGGCCACAGTCTTGTTATTGAAATGAAAACAAAAAGAAAGGATGCTTATGGAGACGTACAAAATTGGCAAGATATTATTGTTGATCAATATCCTCCAGCTCCGTTCTAATGGCAACATCCCATCTGTGTGTGTGTTGCTGTCCAACTGTCAGCAGACCAGGTCAGTTGAAATGGCAGAGAAAGGAAAAACGGCAGACATCAGATCGTGTTTTAATGCTCCAGAACGTCGAGTAAGTAGAAACGTGCATTTTGAGAAAGACTTCTATAAGAAAGAAATGAAATTGTTTCTAAATGGTTTCATTTGTAAAGTCCAGTCGCTGGAGCCCAGGCAGCCAGAGCCTGTCAGACACACAGTCTCAGGTCAGTCTCTTATAAGGACACACAGTGTTGTATGTAGAGAGCTTTTTTTTTCATGTCCCCCCCGAAAATTACTCTGAAGTTTTACTGTTTATTGTCCCCCTCCCCCCCCAAAAAATTGAAATGGGATTTCCGCCCTTGTGTGTGGGGTCTCCTTCTCCTTCTCCTCCACCTCCTCCTTATCTCGTTCTTCCAGGCCACATTACCATCATGCACTCCAAAGAGCCCCTAGTTGTCATTCATGGCAACACAGTCCTGAAAAATGTCACCATGGGGGGGGGGGGGGGGGGGGGGGGGGGGGGGGAACAAAGAAAGAAATACACACAGAGAGAAAGTAGAAAGTGTTGAAGGTTTGGAGGCTCTTCCTCAGAAAAGGGTTGTTATGTTTTGTGTTCTACTTTACCCTTCCTCTCTCTCACACACACACACACACACACACGCACACACACCCACGCACGCACACACACACACACACACACACACACACACACACACACACACACACACACACACACACACACACACACACACACACACAGCTTCTTGGAGGACATCTGCTGTACGGCCAGCATAAAGGGATTTCTAAATAAAATGTATAAAGACAAAAACATGTGAAATGATTGGTGCGGGGTTAAATGACATCAAGTATCCCAAGGTATAATTATGCAAATATATTTAAAAAATAAAGCAAGATCAAATGTATTCCCAATCATTGAATTTATAAACTTAAAGGGATCATATCATGGAAAAGTCACTTTCTGACCTTTTGACCATGTGATATTGTTATTTCATGTGATATTGTTATTTGTCATCATAAAAATAAATCTTTTTTGGCAGCATTCCTCTGTTTCAGTTGCAAATTTAGAATTTTACTTTGAAAATCCTGTAAATCATCAACATAAAGGAATTTTGTCACCACGCCCTGCTCCTCTCCTGCAGCTAGTCTCTGATCTGACACCTGCCTCCCCTGGCCAGAACAGCATATTTGTCTCTGGCGACTGTTGCTTTGTGACAGACTTGGAAGTTCAGTGGTTCGAGTGCCATACTGGTCACTTTAACCACTGAACTACCTATCCAGTACAACAACAGGTCTGCCTGAGATGCAGTTGTGGGTGTGTTTTGTCAGAGTGAGCATGAGACAAGCTTCATTTATGCAAACCATTTTGTTTCTGACTATTCTTAGATAGCTTACTGTTGTGTGCCGTTAATCCAGCAAGCATTACACACACACGTAAGTAGGAACAGAGGACCGGAGATAACTCCCGCTTTATTCTCTTCTTCACTTCCTGTTTTTTAAACCACAACAACCACAACGTACTCACTAGCGCCCTCTAGCGCTTCTAGTAAATGCATCTACAGAACACATGCAACAATATGTGGACACAACATCTTCCCCTTTTGAACAAGGATTCCTTATGTGAACTGAACCTCATCATTCTGATGTAGGTCACCTAATACACGCTAACATTTCACATTACTCAGTACATTCACTTCCCCATAACAAAGTCCTGGGTCCAGCAAGGTGGCTTTCTCATCCTGATGGGCCTAAGCCTACTATCAGACTCAGAGTTAGATGCCAGATCAGTTCCTGGTTTATGACAGTCCATTTTTGTGTCAGCATCAGTACCTGTGTTCAGCCCTGACAGAGCCGATAAGTGTGAGGCGTTCCAGGTCCGTCCATCATCCAGCAGATAAGTATTTGGTCCTTTCCTGGTCACGACAGTCTTTGGTTTAGAAAACTTTAATTCTCCTTTCTTTACTTTCCATGGCTTCCTAACCCGTACCTTGTCACCAGCCTGAAAGTTGGATGATTTGGCGCGTCTGCGAGCATCAGTGTATTCCTTCATTTTCATTTGCTTATCTTTAACTCTTTCGCACATGGTCTGCCTCTCTGTCTGAGGAACAGGCATATCTATTACCCGTAACTTTGTTCTCATTCGGCGTCCATGGAGCAGTTCTGAAGGGGAGACTCCAGTTGTAGAATGAGGGGTTGCTCTGTAGTCCATCAGGTAAGTTCTCAGGAAAGATTTCCAGGATTTACCTTGAATCGAGGCTGTCTGTAGGCAGTCTTTAACGCATCTATTGAATCTCTCCACTTCCCCATTAGCTCTTGGGTAATACACTGAGGACCGCAGGTGTTGGATCCCCCTGCTTTTGAGGAAGTCAGCGAACTGAGCAGAGATGAATTGAGAGCCATTGTCACTTATCAATGTCTTTGGATTCCCTTCACGAGAGAAAACTACGAAAAGAAACTGAATGACAGTACCTGCATCAGCTCGGGGGAGCAAAAGCTACTTCAGGCCACTTACTAAAGTAGTCTACCAATGTAATGGCAAATCTACAGTCAGAATGGGGCTATTTCAAAAGGGCCTATGATGTCCACAGACACCTTTTCCCAAGCAGCAGCTGGTAAAGGAATGGGTTGAAGTGGAGCATCATGGGTGACAGCAGACTTGTCGTTCTGTCGGCACGTTGCACAATTCTTTATCAGTGTCTCTATGTGACAATCCATTTTGGGCCACCAGTACAATTCCCTCAGGCGTTGTTTAGTACGTACAATGCCTTGGTGAGATTCATGAGCTATGTCAGTGAGTTTTTTCTGCAACGACTCAGGCACTAGCAATCGATGAGTACCTCTGACAATGCACTCGTTAAGGACCGCGAGTTCATGGCGGACTGGGAAGTACGGCTGTAAGTCAGGTTCCAGTGATGTCTTTCTAGCAGGCCAGCCCTTCTGTATCTGCACCCGGAGCTTTGTGAACATTGGGCAAGTTTTGCACTCTGACTGGAAGTCTTCCCCAGACACAGCGCTCAGATCAGTGAGGATGGCTGCAACTGACTCCACACTCTCTGCACATGCCATGTCCATCTCGGGAAGTGGAAGCCTAGAAAGACAGTCAGCAACATGGTTCAATGATCCAGTTCTATATTCCACTTCATAGTCAAACTCCAACAGGCGAGCTGACCATCTGGCTATGCGCAGACCTGCTCTGTTATTGCCCTTTGTAGTCAGCAGTGTTGTAAGTGCTTGGTGATCTGTTCGTAGGAGAAATTTTCTGCCCCAGAGCCATGTACGCCATTTTTCCGCAGCCCAGACGCAAGCTAGGGCTTCCTTTTCAACAATTGAGTATTTCCTCTCTGCATCAGACAAGCTGCGAGATGCAAATGCAACAGTTTGTTCTGCATCATTACCATCAAGTTGAGTCAAAACAGCACCTACACCGTAGTCTGAGGCATCTGTCGAGACTATGGTTGGCTTACTGGGGTCGAACATTACCAGAGCAGGGCTGTGCACGATTAACTGCTTGACTTGGTCAAACGCTGCTTGAGCTGCCTTGTTCCAGTGGAATGAACAGTCCTTACGCAGAAGAGCTCTCATAGGTTCGACAACAGTCGCATAATTTGCTACGAACTTGCTGTACCATGCACTCAAGCCAAGAAACGAGCGCAGGGTTGCCAGATCAGTAGGGGGTTGAGCATGCAGGATAGCAGTGACATGAGTCATCTGGCAGCAGACCTTCTGGACCGATCTTTTGACCCAGAAAGCTCAGAGTAGTTTGACGGAGTTGACATTTGTCAACATTGAGTTTCAGTCCTGCCTTGGTGATTCTGTGTAACACAGCACGCAGGTTGGCTTCATGTTCAGCTTCTGAAGTTCCGTATATGATGACATCATCAAGATAGCATTGCACCCCTTTCTGGCCATGTAGGATTTGCGTCATCATCTTTTGGAACGCTGCCGGTGCTGAACTCAACCCGTAGGGGACTCTGCAGTACTGGTACAGTCCTTCATGTGTAATGAAAGCAGTGAGCCCTCTACTGTCTTTGTGTAGTTTCAGCTGATGGTAGGCGGATTTAAGATCCAGGGTAGAGAACATGACAGCCCCACGCAGCTCAGACAGTATTTCCTCTATCAGTGGCAAGGGATGGCTGTCAACGACCACCGCTTTCTTAGGTTCTCTCAAATCAACGCACATGCGTATGTCACCAGTTTTCCTTCTAGTGACTACAATCGGGGAGACCCATTCAGATGCATCGATTTTCTCTATGACACCATGTTCCTCCAGATTCTTGAGTTCTGCGGAAACAGCATCACGGACTGACAGGGGTAAGCGTCGGAGTTTCTGCTGTATTGGCTTCACTTCAGGTCGCACCTTCACTTTATGTACAAAGTCCTTTGCACATCCGAATGCAACTGGAGACTCACACTCCTGTTTGCAGTGAGTGGGCAGAGCAGAGGTTTGTTAAAGTGTAGCGCATACCTCGGAACTCTCAAGGCCTAATCGTCCCCCTTTTATGTGTAGCTGGAGGGCCGTCACCAAGTCCATGCCCAGTATGGGTGTTCCTGTTCTCACAATGTAGAGGTCTGTGGGGGCACTCTTGCCATTGTAGGTAATGTCAGCTCTAAGACATCCTAATACATCCAGTTTCTCCTTTGAATATGTAATAAGCTGAAGAGTTGGGTTACTTAACTTATCTGAGCCAAAATAGGTGCTGTAAACATGTTCAGGCAGTATGGAAACACCAGAACCCGTGTCTAGTAGCTTAACAGTACATGCCTGTGCAGTATTTGGTACCGTGACAATAACAGTGCACATCAATTTAGCTGGGTCACTACTGACACAATTGTCAACAGTTAGAACACACATTTCAGGCACAGTCACTTCATTAACAGGCTTATGAGGAGATTTACACACTCTAGAAAAATGTCCGATTTTCCCACATGTATTAGATTTGCAGTCTTTTGCGGGGCAGGATTTATCATTGGCTTTGTGATCCGCTGAGCCACAACGGTAGCACGTCGGAGCTGTATCCGTTTTTTTAGCTGCTTTGTATTTTGGTTTGCGCATCTTCTTTTGTACTTGAACAGCGGCAACAGGCTTTGTTTCACCAACAGCAATGGCCTTTGCATCAGCTATTGCAGCCTCGGTGCGCCTAGCGATTTCCAAAGCTCGATCGAGCTTCAAATCCTCCTCCATTAGCAGTCTTTCACGTATACGAGCATTATTAGTCTTCTCTACAAGCTGATCCCGCAACATTTCATTCTCCATAGCCCCGAATGCACATTGTCTCACAAGCTCACGCAGTGCTGCAACGTAATGATCTGTAGACTCACCGACAGCTTGGGCTCGTTGCCTGAAACGGTATCTCTTGGCGACAACATTGACTTTAGGATGAAAGTACGTTTCCAAAGCCTTTACGGATCCCTCGTAATCATCCGTAGCGAGTTGTAAGGCGCTGTAGATTTGTTGTCCCTCTGTTCCCAAGCAGTGAATGAGCAGGGCCCTTTTCCTCTCCGTAGCAAAGTCATCACCCCCGATAGCAAGCAAGTAGTTGTCGAACAACCTTTTCCATGCAGCAAATGGAATTTTCGGTTCGCCCGGACAGTCCAGGAACACAGCCGGGGGTTGCAAAGAGAGAGAGCCATAACTGAATCACCACTACTCTCGTTGCCACTTGTTGTGTGCCGTTAATCCAGCAAGCATTACACACACACGTAAGTAGGAACAGAGGACCGGAGATAACTCCCGCTTTATTCTCTTCTTCACTTCCTGTTTTTTAAAACACAACAACAACAACGTACTCACTAGCGCCCTCTAGCGCTTCTAGTAAATGCATCTACAGAACACATGCAACAATATGTGTGCGCGTGTGCGTGTGTGTGTGCGCGCGCGCGTGTGCGTGTGTGCGTGCGTGCGTGCGTGCGTGTGTGTGTGTGTGTGTGTGTGTGTGTACCGAGATACAGCTTTACGTAGACTCTAGCTGTTGAAACTGACAGTTTTACAAGAAGACGTCTTAACGTCAGTTCTCTGTCCTCAGCTCTGATGGGAGGTCTAAGCAGATCATTATAGAGCAGAATCAAACACGCATGCTGCGCGGCTCTTCCACAGACCAAAATGATGTCTGTGCCTCTGAGATGTTGTCATTTCAGACACAGAACCATCGGTTTAGTCACAGAACAAATGTGAGAGAAGAGGTCCTACCGTGCAGCTGCTGATGTTCAAGTTGGAAATGCAGCACTTAAACTAGTCAAGTGAAAAAGTTTTAGCTGTTCAACATTCAGAAAGGGACTCAAGAGATTAAAGCAATAAGGTGTGAAGGCAGAAGTCTGCAGAGTAAACCTGAGTGAGTGTGTAAGACTGTGCTTGTGCAGAGAGCAACCGTAAACAATCAGTGGAATAATATGAACTGGTCCTTTGAGGGTTACTGTGCTGAGGAGGCAGCCAGCTGACAGAAAGAGGATGCACGGAGGTGGAAATGGGACAAAAGCGCCTAGCTGGGCACGGCTTACAGCTAACCCGCATAGATTATAGCAGCACTTCCTGTTTGCTTGTAAAAACTTGGATGGATTATTCACAAATGCAGTCATGACAAAAGAAACCTGTACTTTTATTTTCAAGTGGTGCTCGCTGCAGAACCACAAAGGCGGAGCTGCACCAGAAGGTGGAGCTGCACCAGAGTCAGCCCCGCCCATTCCATCAGAGTCAGTCCAATTCCTTCCAGTTGTCAGACTTGATAGCATTCTGGAACCAAAGAGGGTGTTATAGCTAAAAAATGCAAGATTGAGGACGGAGGTGAGAAGTTAACTGAACAGTTTTTGTAAAGGTTCCATATAATTAAAAATCTAACTTTTGGAACTTTTAATCATGTTTTACTGTCATTTCCTCAAAAGAAACACGCCAAAGCCATTTTTGGCCTCATTCATGCATTTTCCTCCCATCTCAGCTTCAATTTGGTCTTTTCCCCCGAAGCGGGTCTGGTCTTGGTTCTCAAATCTGGATATTCTGTGAATTTTGGGACAAATTATTTCTGAAATGACTTCTACTGAGACACCGCATACAAACCATACAACCCATCTCCAAAGACACACTGAGTAGCACAATTGCATAAAAC
Source organism: Nothobranchius furzeri (assembly GCF_043380555.1). NCBI lineage: Eukaryota > Metazoa > Chordata > Actinopteri > Cyprinodontiformes > Nothobranchiidae > Nothobranchius > Nothobranchius furzeri. The sequence continues at coordinate 64,713,163 of NC_091754.1, forward strand.
GCCATATGATTTTCATTCAATGTGGTGGTGTAGTGGTTATGGAGTGAGGTTGTCATGCAGTTTTGCGCAGGTTCGCCTCCCAGTAACGGAAGCATTAGGTAGTTTACAATCCCATTTTTTCATTTCTAGCTACACTTGACAGTGCTATGTTTACAACAATTTACTGGTATACCGTTTAACATATGATGACTAATGTGTTTATTTATTTATTTATTTGGTTTTTTTAGCCAGTGTGAGTCCATTTGTGAGCAGAGTTTCAACTAAAATGCTGTTTAGGAACGACCAAATTCAAAGAACTTTTAGAGACATAAATATATGAACATAATTTGCTGAAAATAAACATTACAGCTAAAATATAAACAAATTAAATGCTTCAGTTGGATAAATAGATTGTTGCCTATCCCACCGAGAATCAAACCAGCATCAGCTGAGGGGAAAGCAACATTTAGACCAAACAACCTTGCCACTGGACTATCAGAACCACTTTAATGCTCTTACATGCTGTTGTATGACACTTTTGTTAGAGCGGCTGTAGGCAGATATTCGCTAGAAGAAACCTTTTCATTTCGAGATATATTCAGGCTTTGCCATGTAGCAAGTTATATTTATCTTGTTTAATTGGAGCATAGAACATTGCATTAACGACTGTAAACTAGTAACAGCCGTAATTCATGTGGGTCAGGTTAGTTTGCGCTAAAGTTGAAAAACATAAACGGAAGTCAGTGGGCTAGGCTGAATTTGCGTGAATGGGCGGGACTGACTCTGGTGCAGCTCCACCTTATGGTGCAGCTCCGCCTTTGTGGTTCTGCAGCGAGCACCCTCTCTTTATTTTTGATGAAACTTTGCCCCAACAGCTCAGTAACCCCAACAGCCAGTGTGTGAGGAGGACCTTACAGCATTCCCAGTCACCTTGGAATAAGCTGCTGGGAAAACACACCAGAGCAGTCGATACAGACCTGCCACTCGGGGGAGGGGGGCATCAAACAGGCCCACCCACTCCCAAACAAAGTTCAAGTTAAGGTCGCTTCCCACACTTACCGACACAAAAGAGGTCGTTTCAGGTTCATTTCTCTATTAACTAAAAATAAAAGACATTTCTGATTTTAAAGTCTTTGATTTTTGTCAATCAAGGGTGGAAAGTGCAAAAGCAATTCAAAAATGCAACAAGTCCCTTGTCTTCTACTATTTTGATCACTATGGGGATTTCATCCTAGTGTGTGCAAGCACACACACACTAGCATGTGCACAGAAATGTCTGAGTCACATCAAACACCTAAAACAGTTCAGATCCAGAGCTGGTTCCGTAAGAGTCGCCTCCATCCTGCTCCTTGGCTGTCTCAGACGGCAAAACTACAAAGAGTCCGGTTGAGCCTGAGCTCCAGCCAGGTGCATACCCAAACTAATTGTTTTTGTTTACCCTGAAGTTCAGTAGGAGTAAACGTGTGTTTTATTGACTTGGCAGGGTTCATGTTGACTTTCTGGGTTCAATACAAACAGCAGAAGAAATGTCAAGAGTTTCTGGCCTCCAGTAATGGAGCGAAGACTGATTTAGGGGTTATTAGTAAAAATTACAAATGTGACGACTTTTCTAAAAATGAAAGCCTAACATCACCGAACACATGATCGTTTCTTGCAGAAGCTACAGGATCAAAAAGAGTGATTTAAATAGAAGTCAATGAGATGTTTGTCTTGAGGTGAGACAAGAGTGCAGTAAAATTTAAATCCGTTGAAATTTAATTCCATATTTTAGCTATTTCTTGACATAACCATGACTGATTGGTCCAAAATATCCCAAACACAAAACTGGTTTAAAGTACAGCGATGATACTGGGTAATCAAACGGGCATTTCAAGGGTTAAAACCCTCAGAATGAGTGGGAGTTTTGAGAAGGGCTGACATTTAACAGATGCATGGAAAAGCAAACCCAAACGTGTCATTTTGTACAGCCGCTTTCACACCTGGACGCCGCTAATGATACATGCGGGTTACATTCATATAAAAGTTAAGTGTCAGCTAAAAATGTTCACATCCCATAATTATTTAGATGATTAGGACAGACAGCTTAGGTCCGTTTGTAGGGAGGCCGTCTTCCAGTGAAAGAGTTGGGTGTTCTGTGCACCCGTGTTGATTGTGTGAAAAACATGCAATCGTACCGCTTGTTTGTGACAACCGAGAATATAAAAGTAAAAGTACGTAACAGTTAAAGCACACAATCAGTGCATGTGAATGCAATCACAAGAAATGTGTGCAATTAAAAAGCATCATGTAAGTGTGGACAGCTTACCATCAGAAGCCCTGTGATTAGAGAGGAGTCCATCAGTGATGGGATTCATGGCTCTGTCATGGGAGCCGCTCATTAGTCGGTCGTTTACCTCGAAGAGCCGTTCAAAAGACTCGCTCCTTTGAACGAAGTGAAGCCAAGGGAGCGGGGGGGATCAAGAGCAACGTCTTCCTGCGGTGTCTGTGGGGGTGCACGGGGTTGGTTTGTGTTCCTCCCATAGATATGTACATAAACACGTGTTTACATACATATCTATGGTTCCTCCTACGTCCGTCACAGCAGTGGGCGGGGTTTGAGCAACTTCCGGAGAGGTTTGTTAAGATGAACGGCTCTCTACAGGGACTCGGCTCTCATCATTCACTTTGAAAACCCGATTCGATTCGTTCGTGAACGTCACATCACTAGAGTCCATGCAACCTAATGTGTCACTGCTTCCCTCTCTGGAGACACCTTCACATGCAAAATGTTCGTCACCACAGATTCTGATCTGCAAGCTTCTAAGCAAACATGCTGGTTTCTGTGATTACCATCTTGTGGCGGGAAGCAGCTCACATAAAGACAACACAGCGATGTGTGGACAGCGGCTTTAATAATGAATGCCATCCATTCCAACTGTCAGGAGAAACGCCTCTCAGAACAGTCTGAGCAGGCACAGAAGAACAGAAACATATGTTCCAACATGGAGACGGTGGTTCATCTCCCTTCCAGTTCTCACAAGCAGGTACCTACACACTGCTACACACAGCGTTTTACACAATAATGATGCAGACATGCAGAGGATGAAAGAAAATGTGTCTTGGGTTAAGAAAATCTTAAAATAACCAATCAATAAAAAACTTTAATATAATGGATGTTTTCATGCTTTAGATCAATTCATCTTTACTTTTCGGTTTTGAATTTGATTAAAATGTCTGTTTTTTATGATGAGCTGAGCAGTTTCATCTTTATTCCTGGATGCACCACCTGCTTTAGGGAGTGTCTTGTTTTGTCGTTGCATTTCCTCACACAGCTTCATCGTTTAGAGCTGCTTAAGTACACGTCAGCTGATAATACAAGGTGGCAGCACTGATGGCTATCTCGTAATTTCACAGTGCAATATTTTTAAAGCAGTTTTCCTTATCTGCAACTGCCTTAAATAGACACGAAGCACAGTCAAATGCAGTCAAACAGTGTCTTACAGCACTGCGAAAAACCATTTAGCTCTCTGATTTGTTGTTGTTGTTTCTATGATTCACATTTCTGCATCACACACAATTAATCTGAGTAAAAGCAAAATGTCGGTTTCAGTTCATCTATTACAGGAATAAAGTTTCCACCCTGGTACTGTGGGGAAAAGTATTCATTATAATCAATCAACTGTGATTAACTGCATTATCTGAGAAGCTAAGTTCAGCTTCAAGGGCCAAACCCAAACCATATTACTGCCAGACCTGTAAAACTATAAACAAATCCCGTCAGTATAACCTGTCTAAAATGAATCGTATGCGGTGATCAGTAAACAGTGTCAAGTAACCTGTATGCGCTGAAGAAACACAACTCAGCACAAAAGTGGCGGTGTTGCTCGACATTCTGCTCCATGTTATGGCTTTTGTCAGCCTCTGAACCAGGAAATGGCTGAAAGCAGTGAAGCGCCAGGCAGAAAACTCCGGAGTAACCAGTATCTCCACTCCCTAGCCAATCAGGGGCCCCAGTCGCAATGCTGTCCTGACAGTCTCACCAGGATATGCCATTATTCCTGAACAGTGTAAACTGGGATTAATCCATGAATTGAACCTCTCTTCAACGTTCCAGGAACCATCGGATGTGAGCATTTGCTCACTCAACACTTATGTTGACTTGTCTCAGACGAACAGGAAGGTGATCATGCTGGATGTAGAGGTCCTGGGCTGGTGTGGTCACACCTCAAAAGCTGTGTTATCCAACTGCACATGTCAGAGTGGCCAGTCTAAGGCACACCTGTGGAAAATGCATGCTGTGTAATCAGCAACTTGAGGTGCAACACCTGTGAGGTGGGATGGATGATCTGGCCAAAGGAGAAATGCTTACTAACAGATGTAGACAGATATGTGAACAAAGTTTGACAGTAATGAGTTTTTGTGTACGTAGAAAGTGTTTCGGATCTTTGAGCTCAGCTCGATCAAAATCAGAGAAAAACAATAGTATGACGTTTGCTTGTTTGTTTCTTCCCAGTGTACTAACTTGACTCCATCATCGTCTATGTAACCAACGAAAGAGATAACTTGTCTGTTGCTTTGTTGCAAGCCCCCTCCAATCCTTTGCATTTCATGCTCGATTCATCCTTTATTTAGCAAGGAGCTTTTCCAGCAGATCAACTAAGACATACAGGTTAAACGTCAAGGTTGAAATGTGTGGGTAGATCCAGGAAATAGTCTGGTCTCATTGTAGACAGCATGTCAACTAAATGAATTGAGTGAGAAAAAGCAACTATTCACACTGGGAAGCTGTTTTATAACTATGAATACGGATGAGGCATTTTTTAATGTTGGCTTCACAATCAAAAGGATATTGCTCTGCATGTGTCGGTGTTTGAAAATGGGCTTCATTTAGAGCTGGAACAGACACAGTGGGCATTTCCTACAGTGCTGTAAACCACTTCAGCAGCAACTGCTTTCAAGAAACTATAGAAAAAATATGCATTAAGTTTCTAACTGGCAAAATTCTTCCATTCAAAGACTTAGTGTGGCCTTGACATCCCAAAATGTTAAATTCAAAGTAAAATAAATAAGTAGGTTTTTCAGAAGACCACATTTACTAGAACCATATTAGTAAAAGTTAAATATTTTATTCTCATGACCTCAGATAAGGATTGTGTCTCTGTTCTGGTCTGGTTGGATCTCAGTGCTGATTTGACACCAGTGTTGGGCAAGTTACTTCAAAACTGTAATGCATTATTTATTACTTGTTACTCTCATTTTAAAGTAATTCATTACATTACAATATTACTGATTTTAAAATGTAAGGCATTACACTACTTTGGCATTACTTTAAGTTACTTTCAGCAAAACAACTTCAATATGAATCTGGTCATGTGACGCTCAGTGAGCTCATGACATATATGTGGAAGGTGATGAGGTGTCTGAGCTAGGGTTGCTGTTAAAAACAGTCAGATATAATAACAGTGCTTTCAAATGATTGTTTATTAAATAAAAACAACAACAATCTGTACTCTCAGCACGCTGCCATCTTATATTAACTGAGCAGGGAGTGAGGTGGTGGGGGCTCCAAGCCTATATTTGCCTTGGTCCCCAAATGCCTTGATACGGCCCTGGATGTGGGACTGACTTCTGGGGTGATCTGATTCTATCACATGTATAATTATTAAATGCTTATATATTATTGCTTTCACTGGTAAAAATGTGTATTGGAGATAAATCTACCTACTTTTTCTTTTTTTCTTGATTTTATGTGAATAATTTCCTGCCCTTTCTCTCTCTAACCTTCCTGCATGCTGCATGTTTTCTCCGTCTTCCAGAAAAACTGTTTCCTAGACTTCCTACTTTCTAACGATCAGCCAAAGGGATCTTCACATGCGTTGAGCTCCAGCAGTAATGAGTTGAAATCACCGGGGCACAGATTATGAACTCAGCTGAGGCAAAGCACGTCAGAAAAGCAAAAAATACCAGAGAATATGCGCTGATATGAACGATCGCAAGTGAATTATTTTGTTTTAGTGGAGCGATTTTGTGAATGTTGCAGCGGCCGCGTGCAGGACGCAGCTGGAGTATTTGAGCCGTTACCGCGGCGTCCTCTCTGCCCGCAAAGCTGAGTCCATAAATGACGTAATATATGCAGATACTGGATCTTTCTTCGGGTTTCCCGCAATTTGAATTTTTAAGAAACGCATCTTGATTCTGGGTTTAAAATGCGTTGTAATTACCGCGTTACTGACAATTGTACCGAGTAAATATTACCATTTTCTTTCCCTGTAATGCCTTACATTACCACATTACAGCAAAAAGCAATGCATTACAGTAATTAATTACTTTTGTACTGCATTACTCCTAACACTGTTTGACACAGTCAATCACAACGTTCTCTTAGAAAGGCTTGAATATGTTGGAGGGATCAAAGAGACAGCGCTAGGCTGGTTCAAATCTTATCTGTCTGACAGGTTTCCATTTGTTCATGTTTATGGTTATTCTTCTTCATACTTTATAGTACCTTGTGGAGCACCACAGGGTTCAGTGCTTGGAAAATTATTTTTACTCTATATATGCTTCTGATTGGTAAAATCATCAAATGGCATGGGCAAATTCTCCACTGTTATGTGGATGGTACTTTGCTATCCATCCATCCATTTTCATCTGTTTATCCGGGGCAAGGTCGCAAGGGCATCAGTCTAATCGGGGGGGGGGGGGGGGGGGGGTATCTCAAGGCATTTCCTTGGTTAGCTGAGATTCATGCTCCCTCCAGAGTGCCCTGGGTTTTTCTTTGGGTGTTCTCCCGGTTGGACATGCCCTGAAAACCTCACCAGGAAGGCTTGCAGGAAGCATCCTAGCCAGGAGCCCAAGCCATCTCAACTGGCTCATCTCGATGTGGAGGAGCTGCAGATCTACTCCAAGAACCTTCCGGATGAGCAAGCTTCTCACCCTATCTAATTTCAGCCACTTGTATCCACAATCTTGTTCTTTCGGTCACTACCCAAAGCTTGTGACCACAGGTGTGGGTAGGAATGAAAATTGACTGGTAAATTGAGAGCGTTGCCTTCTGGCTCAGCTCTCTCTTCACCACAACAGACTGGTACAACACACACATCATTGTAGATGCAGCACCAATCAGCCGATCAACATCCATTTTTTCCCAACTTGTGAACAAGAAACCCTTAAAGTCCTCCACTTGAGGTATGACCTCGTCCACCAACTCGTCTACCAACAGGACCACATCATCTGCAAAAAGCAGAGACCTGATTCTAAGGCCACCAAAACGGATTCCCTCAACAGTTTGGCTGCATTTAGAAATCCTGTCTATAATTATAAACAGGATCAGTGACAAAGGACAGCCTTGGCAGAATCTAATTCTCACCAGAAATGAACCCGACGTTCTGCCAGCAATGCAAACCAAGCTCTGGTACCAGTCATACAGGAACCCAACGGCCTCCCGGAGAACCCCCACTCTGCCCCCAAGGGGGTCAAACACCTTCTCTAAGTGTGTGACCCCTACACAATCTGCTGTCCCCCTTTTCGGTCTGCCAATCCAGTAGTACTGCCCCCAATGTCCACACAATATTGCAGAGCCACATCAACCAACACAGCTCCACAACATCTGGAGCCTTAAGGCACTCCAGGCGGATCTCACTGAATTATGTACCCACCAATCCACAATGTCCAGAGTTGAGGAAAGCAGCACACCTCACTGTAAACAGTGTTGTTAGTGCACTGTTTTCCCCTCCTGAGGTGTTGAATGGTGGACCAGAGTCTCCTGGAATCCGTACGGAAGTCTTGCTCCACAGTCTCATCAAACTCCCCCTAGGTCCAAGTTTTTGCTTCTGCGACCACCCAAGCTACACTCCGCTTTGCCTACCGATAACCATCAGGTGCGAAACAGAAACGATAGGCCTCTATTTTTAGCTCGACTGCATTCCTAACCTCTGATGTCCACCAGCGGGTTTGGAGTTTGCTCACTATACATTCCACCTCCCTTTACTTCCACAACTCATCCAAATCTTGTCTAACATCATTCAAAAGTTCAAATAATAATAAAAATGTTTTAAGCCTAGTTTTAAGAGTAGACAAGGTGTCACAGACTAAATCTGAGAGCTAGTTCCACAGGAGCCTGATAGCTAAAAGATGTACCTATTTTAGATATTCTAGGAACCACCAGTAAACCTGGAATCTGAGAGCAAAGTGGAACATATGGAACAATCAGGTCACTGATGTATGATGGGGCTTGATCATTAAGAACTTTATGTGTGAGAAGGACAAACTTCTCTTCTCCTCCTTGATCTTCTCTTCTCCTCCTTGAACCGTCACCTTATCGTGGTGGAGGAGTTTGAGTGCCCTAATTATCCTAGGAGCTATGTTGTCTGGGGCACTTTGTGCCCCTGGTAGGGTCTCCCATGACAAATTGGTCTTAGGTGAAGGGTGAGACAAAGAACAGTTCACAGGATCTTTCATGGACGTAAAGTCAAAGAGTTGGAGTACCCGGCCCGGAGGGTTACCTGGGTCCCACCCTGGAGCCAGGCCTGGGGTTGGGGCCCGTGAGCGAGCACCTGGTGGCCGGGCTTTCGCCCATGTGGCCCGGCCCAGCCCAGCCCGAACCGGATACATGGGCTCGTCCAACTGTGGACCCACCACCCGCAGGAGGAACATGAAGGGTTCGGTACAATGTGGATCGGGTGGAAGACCAAGGTGGGAGCCTTGGCGGTCCGATCCCCGGACAATAAAACTAGTTTATGGGACATGGAACATCACCTCGCTGGTGGGGAAGGAGCAGGAGCTTGTGGCAGAGGTTGAGCGGTACCGGCTGGATATAGTCGGACTCACCTCGACACATAGCATTGGCTCTGGAACCCAAGTCCTTGAGAGGGGTTGGACACTCTCCTTTGCTGCAGTTGCTCTGGGTGAGAGGCGGAGGGCTGGGGTTGGCTTTTTGTTAGCCCCAAGACTCTCTGCCTGTATGTTGGGGTTTACCCCGGGGGACAAGAGGGTAGCTTCCCTGCGCCTTCGGGTCGGGGAACGGGTCCTGACTGTTGTTGTGCTTATGGGCCAAATATTAGTTCAGAGTACCCACCCTTTCTGGAGTCCCTGGGACGAGTGCTAGATAGTGCTCCATCCGGGGACTCCATTGTCCTGCTGGGGGACTTCAATGCTCACGTGGGCAATGACAGCTTGACCTGGAGGGGTGTGACTGGGAGGAACGGCCCACCTGATCTGAACTCGAGTGGTGTTTCATTAGTGGACTTCTGCGCAAGCCGCAGTTTGGCCATATCGAACACCATGTTCAAACATAAGGATGCCCATTGGTACACTTGGTACCAGGGCAGCCTAGGTCGCAGGTCGATGATAGACTTTGTAGCCGTACCATCTGACCTGCGGCCGTATGTTTTGGACAGCCGAGTTGAAGAGAAGAGCAGAGCTGTCAACTGATCACCACCTGGTGGTGAGTTGGATCAGATGGCAGGGGAAGATGCCACGTAGACCTGGCAGACCCAAATGCATAGTGAGGGTCTGCTGGGAACGCCTGGCAGAAGAACCTGTTAAGACGGTCTTCAACTCCTACCTCCGGCAGAGCTTTGACCGCATCCCGAGAGCAGTTGGGGACATTGACTCCGAGTGGGCCTTATTCCACTCTGCGATTGTTGAGGCAGCTGTTGCTAGATGTGGTCGCAAGGTGGCCGGTGCCAGTCGTGGTGGCAACCCCCATACCCGCTGGTGGACACCAGAGGTCCGGGGAGCCGTCAGGCTGAAGAAGGAGGCCTACAGGGCGTGGCTGGTCTGTGGGTCTCCGGAGGCAGCAGACAGGTACCGGATAGCCAAGCGGGGTGCAGCAGTGGCAGTTGCCGAGGCAAAATCTCGGGCATGGGAGGAGTTTGGTGAGGCCATGGAGAAAGACAATCGATCGGCTCGAAAGAGGTTCTGGCAAACTGTCCGGCGCCTCAGGAGAGGAAGGGAGCAACTCGCTCACACTGTTTATAGTGGGGATGGGGAGCTGCTGACGTCAACTGGGGCTATAGTCGGATGGTGGAAGGAATACTTTGAGGAGCTCCTCAATCCCACCAATGCGCATTCTGAGGAGGAACCAGAGCCTGTGGATGGACTGTCCAATCTCGGGGGCAGAAGTTGCTGAGGTAGTCAAACAACTACACAGCGGCGGAGCCCCGGGGGCGGATGAGGTTCGTCCTGGGTATCTCAAGGCTATGGATGTTGTAGGGCTGTCATGGTTGACATGTCTCTGCAACATTACATGGTCATCGGGGGCAGTTCCTGTGGAGTGGCAGACCGGGGTGGTGGTCCCCATCTTTAAGAAGGGTGACCTGAGGGTGTGTTCTAACTATAGGGGATCACACTCCTCAGCCTCCCTGGAAATGTCTACTCCAAGGTACTGGAGAGGAGGGTCCGATCGATAGTTGAATCTCAGATTGAGGAGGAGCAATGTGGTTTTCGTCCTGGCCGTGGAACTGTGGACCAGCTCTATACCCTTGCAAGGGTGATGGAGGGGGCATGGGAGTTTGCCCAACCAATCCACATGTGTTTTGTGGATTTGGAGAAGGCTTATGACCGTGTCCCCAGGGGCACCCTGTGGGGTACGCTCCAGGAGTATGGGGTGGGTGGCTTTCTGTTAATTGCCATTCAGTCCCTTTACCAGAGGAGCGTGAGTTTGGTCCGCATAGCCGGTAGTAAGTCTAGCCTGTTCCCGGTGAGGGTTGGACTCCGCCAGGGCTGCCCTTTGTCACCGGTTCTGTTCATTACCTTTATGGACAGAATTTCTAGACGCAGCCGTGGTGTGGAGTGTGTCGAGTTTGGTGGCAGGAGAATCTCGTCTCTGCTTTTTGCGGATGATGTGGTCCTCCTAGCTTCATCCAGCTCTTACCTTCAGCTCTTGCTGGGTAGGTTCGCGGCCGAGTGTGAAGCGGCTGGGATGAGGATCAGCACCTCCAAATCTGAGACCATAGTTCTCGACCGGAAAAGGGTGGCTTGCCAACTCCGGGTCGGAGGAGAGGTCCTACCTCAAGTGGAGGAGTTTAAGTATCTCAGGGTCTTGTTCACGAGTGAGGGTAGGAGGGATCGGGAGATCGACAGGCGGATTGGTTCAGCATCTGCAGTGATGCGGACGCTGAGCCGATCTGTCGTGGTGAAGAGGGAGCTGAGCCAGAAAGCCAGGCTCTCGATTTACCGGTCGATCTACGTCCCAATCCTCACCTATGGTCATGAGCTTTGGGTAATGACCAAAAGAACGAGATTGCGGATACAAGTGGCCAAAATGAGTTTCCTCCATAGGGTGGCTGGTTTCAGCCTTAGAGATAGGTTGAGGAGCTCGGACATTCGGGAGGGACTCGGAGTAGAACCGCTGCTCCTCCGGATCGAAAGGAGCCAGTTGAGGTGGTTTGGGCATCTGGTCAGGATGCCTCCTGGACGCCTCCCTGGGGAGGTGTTTCGGGCATGTCCTGCCGGCAGGAGGCCCCCGGGTCGACCCAGGATACGCTGGAGAGGTTACATCTCCAATCTGGTCCGGGAACGCCTTGGGGTCCTGCCGGAGGAGCTGGTGGAGAAGGCCGGGGAGAGGACGGTCTAGAGCTCCCTAGTTGGAATGCTGCCCAACGACCCGGGCCCGGATAAGTGGAGGAAGACGACGACGACGAAGGACAATCTTAAAATCAATTCTGAATTTAACAGGCAGCCAATGTAGGGAAGCTATGACAGGAGAGATATGATCTCTCTCTTTAATTCTTCACTGGTGAAGCTCTGACGAAGACAATATTTTCCCAACATTTTGACCAAGCATTTCTTTCATGACACATAAAGACATTGTGAATTTTACAAATGCATCAAAAAACAAAACTCCAAACAAAACTTTTGGACCCATTAAATAGATATTTCAAGATATGCCAGGAGGCAACTTGAAAAAAAAATCCATTTTAATCTTAGCCATTTATTCATTCCTGTAAAAGATGTAATCCCAGACTATTTCAGATGTCTTTTTGTGTCTGATAATAACATCTGGGCTTTCAATATTGTTTCCTCGTTACAATGAACAGCTCAGTTCAGCTGGGAAACCTTGAGAAAGCACTTTTTAACTTGTAGCTCATCAAAGTTTGGTTCAGTGAATAGGAACGAAAACCACTGGCACTGTCAGAGGCCTTTATTCAAATGTCTTTTGTATGTTCATTCTGTGTTTATCTTTGTTATCCATTTTCTTGTTCTTTTTGACACAATTTAGTAAAAAGTATTTTTTTTTACCAGACATGTTTCAGCCAGTATCTAGCAGGCGCTATACAAGTGCGGGTCATTTATCATCCATTCATCGGTAAGTATGTGTGCAGTTTGCATATATTGGTGAATATTAAGCATCTTTTTGGAACACCTTTGTTGCCGGAAGTGCTCATGGACCTGGTCCGTCGGTTCATTTTGTGTGACGCATAAGAATGGTAATTTGGCGTCCCCTGGTGGTCATATGTGGTTAGCACATCTGAAAAAGTGACTTTCAAAAATGTGCCACACCCAATTAAATAATTGAAAAGCCACCACTGATGCACGGGGCCAACGACTGCCTTAATGCCGCTGTTTTGGGTCCACCAGGTGACGCCTCCTTAAGGCAAGCCTAGCTTCCATCACTCAGGAAGTGTGGGTGAAGTGAGTGACTCACCCTTTAACAGGCAGGAAAACAATGTCTTAATCTAACTTGTTTTGCAGATTAGTTATTGCAGCTTTAAGAAAAAAAAACTATGACTCCATGAGAAAAATAGTGCAGTGACTGGTTAAGTGCCCCATCTCAGGGCTCAAGTGATGATATTAGTGATTAGAGTTAGCGCTTCCACTAGACATCTCAGATCTCGTTCGTGTTTTCTTTGTTTTCTTTGTTATGTAATTTTGCTAGCCGTGCTCCGTCACCGGTTTTATAAATGCCCCTGAAGAAAAATGGCTGAGGTGTTACTCAGAGATGAGAAGAAATATTCTTAAGCTTTTTATAGCATACATTATTTGCTCTGGGGTAAAGAAGTCATGAAATATGCATTAGTTTTCTGATGTTACCTGTGCAACTGCAGACAAAAACAGGGGAGGGGAGGGTGTACAAGGAGGCAAAGGGAAAATATGCAAGTGGAGGAAAAAAAACTATGCCCCAAAGAAAGACAGCAGATTGTCTCAGCAGAGTTGTGAGACTCCTCTTTGAGTCGGAAGCACCAGCAGGGTCTCCAATGGCACGGTGATTTCTTCTCATCCTCAAACATTTCTCTCCTTCCGGCGGCTTGCCTTTCTGACCTCAGGCCCTTCAACCATATGATGCACATAGGGTTACTGCTGCACAATGGGTGGGGCAACATGTGCCTAAACACGGGTATTACGTCAGATACTGGCTTTACTTATCCTTTCTGAAAACGAGCATTAAGAGTTCATAGATGTTTGTAATTTTCAGATACATCATAACTCTTCCCTAATGCTGCTTGGAGTTTGGTACTTTCTGTAGTCACACTCATATTTGACACCTGCTTCATCTAACCCAGGATCATAGTGGAATGGTGCTTACGGTGTCTAGGTAGTCATTGAATAGGAAGTTGTGTACACCCTGACCAGGGCACAAGTTCATCCCATCATGGACACACAAAGCTAAAGACACACATGCACATACACACAGTCAAGCATATTGTGGGAGAAAAGCAGAGTACCTGGTGAAAATTGACTCATGCGTGGGAAGACTCCTCATAGCTAGCCCGCTGTCAAGTTTTGAACTAGTGACCTTTTTGCTGGGAGGCAACGGCGATAATCACCATCCACATAGAGTAGCCCAGCTCCGTTACTTCTACCTATCTTCAGTTCTGTTTCAGCGCTTTTGCGCCCGGAGTGTGGGCGACTTTATGACACCTTCTTTCTATAAAGAATTAGATTAATGTTGACATCAGATTGCTGATCTGAAGGCATATCAAGGATGAACATGAATGCTCATGAGTGGAACACAGACGCTTGTGGTTTGATAAAGGTGTAAATTAAGACATCTTTGTTGAAACATGGGTTGTGATCAGAACGCCCCAATGCAAACCGACCTTAATGACCTCACTATGAAAGTCCAGATGAGAAGCTAAACATCTTGAAGCATAAAGCCTTCTTCCTACCATTTTCTGGACCTAATTGTATCATTATGCCCTTAATGAGTGTGTTTACATGCAGCCAGTAACCCTTTTAAAACCCGAATATTCACAATAACCCGGTTCCGCAGGTCCAAGTAAACACCGCCAAAAACCCGGATATGCTCATAACCGGGTTTTTTAAAACCTGGTTACTACACCTGGGGTAACCCTTTTCTAACCCGAATGTTTGGTCGTGTAAACGCATACCGGGATATCCCCATCAAAGCGTGTGTTCTGCGCATGCTCTGTTCGCAAGGAATCTTGGTCTTTTGAGTAGCGAGACGTCTTGTATGCACCAGAACACCGGAAGTAAACAACAAGTTGGGAGCAACATGGTGAGTCGCGGCACAGCACCTAACTTTTGGAGTGACGAGGAAACTAAAGCGCAAACAAACGCGGTCGCTATCTCTTCCGAACTGGGAAACATGTTGTTGTTTTCACGGATACCGGAACAAGAAGAACCGGAAATGACGCATATTGCGTCTGGACGTAGTCCATACGTCCTGACGCTACCCCAACGTCCGCATTTAAATCGGGTTATGCAAGTTAGGGGTAACTCTTTCTATTTATGCTTGTAAACGGGTTATTCTGATCAACTCAGAAACCCGAATCCCGACCTTAACCCGATCATAACCCGGATATTGGCTGCATGTAAACGTAGTCATTGATTGAGTCCTCACCAACAGATCTCTGAATGTCTGAGGGCTCTAATAATCACAGTTTGGTTACTTGGTTATTGCTGTAAAGCACGTTGAGTTGCCTTTGTGAAGGAAATGTGCCGTATAAACAAAGCTGTCTGGTCTGATGTACCGGGATGTCTGGTTTGGGTCATTAACAAGTGAAGGAGACTAAAACAAAACACCAAATCCTTAACACATTGACCCATTTCACTTTTATAATTGTTACTATCTGTGCTCACTATGGAAAACAATATTAAACACTTAATATTTAAGATGTCTGTAAGAACGAAAGAAAACTGAACCCTTCAGAACTGGAGCTGGCATGTTGGGTTAGCATATGTAAAAGGGTAACTAGGAGGAAATGGATGTTTGTCAGGATAAAATACAAGAGAAAGTCAAAAATACTGTTTTCACAACAAAATAGAAATAACGGGAAACATCCAGGAGAATCAAAAACTTAACCAGAACTGGCACAAAGACCAAAAACCTCATATGTCTTTAACCCTCCCTCTGTCCTAATGGGTGTGACCCCATCAGGAAAGTTGACCATTGAGCAGGGCTGACGGTTTATCAGTTGGGTCCACGTGGCAGAGGTGAGGAGTGAGGACCTCCTCACCTCTGCCACGTGGACATAAAGGGACAAACCATCAATCCTGCTCAATGGTCAACTTTCCTCACGGGTAACACCCATTAGGACAGAAGGAGGGTTAAGGTTGGTTTATGCTTGACGCGTCCACGAGGTCCGCACGGCTCCGCGCGGCAAAATTGCGTCATTTTAACAACCACGCTCCTCCACCGCGTCTCCGCACGGCCCAAAATTTCCGCAACGCGCACCTAGGAAAATTTCTAACCACACGGACGGACGGACGTGGAAAAACATGGCGGACTGGCAAGAACTAGTAAGGCAGAGGTTGGTAAATACAGACATTTGTATGATTCAGCTCTCAGAGATCACTGTGATCAACATGTTGTTAATAGTTCTTGGAGAGAAATAGCTCGCACTGTCGGAAAAGACGAGGACGCTGTTAAAAATGCTGGAATGCCATGTTGTAAACAGTAATTTCTACTTCTACTATGGTGTAGTGTTGCATGCATGCCGTAGAGCTCCATGCTGCCCCCTACAGTTTGGGAGAATATTGGCTCACCGCAGAGACAAGCCGCATGAACCATAAACACCGCGAGTTGTGAAGCGCGTTCCATCCGCGAGCCGCATCACCGCGTGGAAAGTAAATGCGTCAAGCATAAACCAAGCTAAAAGAACAAACGTCATAAATGTCATCTTGACCGGTACACTTGCTGCAAACAACTTACCAACATCTGCCAAAATGCCAAAAGTGTTGCTATTACGCTAAGTTTATGTTGAAGATTGTTATTTTTATCCAAAAATAAAGTTCAAGTCTTTATTGCCACGCTCAACTTTAATCTTGAAAAAAAAAATAAAAAATGGATTCATTTTTTTCCTTAATCGGCGACGCCCTAATGCCTGATACATTTAAGTAAACCCCACAATTACTTCAGATGCAACACACATATAGCTTTGTTAATATAGATCTCTACAGGTTTACCAAAACATCATAAATATGAAAACATTACTTTTAATACAGGAGAGAAACTTGTAGAAATCAAGCAACAAGCCTTAGGTTGAGTTGCTTCCTTTCTGCATCACAAAAGGCTCTGTCCAGTTTTATTTTGCGTGAAGTGGACAGACAGCCGCGTGCCTCGGACCAACAAACAGGTCACCAGTTTAAGTGTTGTACAGCGGGACCTTTCTGTTCCATTTAAAACAGGAATCATTACGACAGGGACAAGGTGAAACAAGTCCTTAAAAAACCAGGAACTGCCTTTGAGACGAGAACAACAGCTGTACCAGGATGTTAGAGTGGTCCATAATGTTTTTATAATTCTATACCTGCAGGTCAAATTGTAATTACTCTAACTTTTTCTCACCATATAAAAATGTTACAATGCAGCTTGTTTATCACAGGAAACTTCAAATGCATTTCTAGAATATGGGGATATTTTAGATACACTCCAAAACCAATAAAGCTGCTCCGTTGCTGCTAAGAATAATAAATTTTTAATACAAAAATATAAGAACACTGTTGTATTCCCCCATGGGCAGCCGTCGCTAAGGAGGTGGAGCAGCGTGGCCAGTTATTGCAGGGTTGGAGCCCTGATCCCTGCAGAGAATGCTGCTGTTGGGTACTTGGGCCAGACACTTGCCTGCTGGTGGTGGTTGGAGAGACTGGTAGCGCCCATGGTCAGTAGCCTCACCTCTGTCAATGCACCTCAGGGCAGCTGTGGCTACGTTGTAGCTCATCATCACCTGCATGTGAATGTGTGCGTGCATGGGTGAAAGCAAGAATGACCAACTTCTGTTGTGCAGAGTTAAACTCAACTCCATGTCATCAGGGAAAGGCCCTCTTTAGGATAGGTCAGGGGTCAGCAACCTACGGCTCCGGAGTCGCATGCGGCTCTTTCACCCATCTGATGCGCTCTCTATGCTTGTAATCTAATGAATGAGTATTAAATTAAATGTATTTTATTTTACAGCATTCGTTTTTTTATCTGTATGCCAATTTTAGATGTTAAGATTGTGAATTTTAAAATCTTAACAAAAATGATAAAGAGCTGAATTAAATAAAACTATAATGTCTCGCCTCTGCATCATCACGTAGGAACATGTCGCCCGTGGCCCGAACGCACTCCGTCCTTCTGCTCCGCATAAACCTGAGCAGGTCCAACCCGGTATCACGTGAGACTGGGAGTTGAGTTGTAGTGTGGGTTTGACCCAAGCGCTAGCATTGTGGGCAGACCGACACACGGTATAATGTTGGGACATTTGCACAAATACTGAAGGGAAACAGGATCATAGAGATGTTCCAAAATAAAGAAGACTGACTTACTCATCTCCGAAGATGGGAGCTGGGAACTGTGCATGTGCATTGATGACTGAGTGAAGGGCGCAAGCAATGGACATGGAGGTGGCTTCATGGTCAGTGGGCTGATGGGAGCTGGAGTTCTGACTGTGGGGTGGTGGGTTGGAGGACCAGCGAGGTCTTGGGTTCGTGACACTTTACCTGTATGGTTCAAGCTTGAAGCAAACAAGTTGGTCTTTTATTCAAAAAAAGGGACACAAGCGCTGTGATGACTTAGTGAATGTTTTTTTATTAGTCATCATTAATTTATTCAGCTCAGTGGTTTATGAAATATTTGATCAGATCTCATCCACCTGTCTGCTTGGCCCTCTCCCCACAGTGCTACTTAAAGCCTGTCTAACCTGCGCAGGCCCGGTAGGCCCGCCCACAACTCTCCCAGTGTTTTCTTTACTGTGGGAAACGGGTAATTATGGCTGTTTGATTGGAAAAGGTTGCCGACCCCTGAACCCCCGTTGCCAAGCTATACCTCTTACTAGTCTGTCGGAAACTCACCTTCAAGCAGAGAAATGAGCCAATGACTGGCGTTAACATGCATACTGCCAGCTTCTGTTCAGACTTCACATGACAGAAGAATCCAATGAAAGTCAAAGAAAAAAGATGTCTGACTGCTCAAGAGACAATAGCCTCTTAATTCTCATTCAATCTGACCTTTGTCTTCAGAAGGTAAACAGTGTCAGGTAAAGATGAAGTTAAGGTCAATGGTGGGTGGTTCGAAAACACAAGAGTTCAGGCAGAGGACAGGTGAGGAAGGAAAGTGGAAATTAGACTTTGAAACAGCTGCTTTACTTTCTGATGTTGTGGAAAAGCACAACTGGAACACAGAACTGTTTCCATTAGCTAATGACTCTGCAGGAATAACTAATGCTTTCTGAACGAGGCGTTTATTTTAAATGGTGGTTACATAAGGTAATGAATATGTGTAACCATACCAGCCCTGGTACTGGTAGGTCCAGTTCTTTATTAACTCTGCGTTGTGTTGTACAAAGAGTCTTGAGACGAAGTTTTTACTGACACCAGCATTTAATCTGTTAACACAGGAATGCTGGTCAGAAACCTAGCTTTTGGTAGGATTGGTAGGATCAAACAGCACACTCTCGAACAGCTCCGTCTTAAAACGGACTACCCGCAGGCGCAGCTGGATACGATAGCACGTAAGCTCCACAAGCCGACAGTGGGAACCCAGCTCCACCAACATGTTATATTTCAACCCATTTTCTAAAGTGCAGCATTATGTTAAATGCACTGGGTTTTACCCTATTACATTTAAATTTCATGGTTAAACAGTACATGTTAAAATCTAAGCTCAGCTCGGCAGTGACCTAAAATACATAAATATAATTTTACTTACCGAAAAAATGAAGTGGAGACTCCTTGGACGCTCTATTAGTGCAATTAATGCCACAGCAAGTCATTTTGTCCAACTATTGCACAAAAAATATCCAAACAGAATACACACACACAGAGACTCAAAATCCCAGAACAGTTTCCAGGCCAGACCGAGGCTCTACTGAGGCCTTTCCCCGGAGCTAGCTCTGTGGTCACGTGGGTCTGATGCTCATTAATTATACAGAATTTTAGGCTTTTAATACACTTAAACAGAAGAGTGAGAAAAACATTCACCACCCTCAGAGTTGTCATGAGTGTAAACTAGATCATTTAAACCAAAAACATGTTCTGCTACCAGGCTGTAAACATGTTTATTTCTGCTGTGAAATTGGTATTTTTAACATGGGAGTCAATGAGGATTTGCTCGCTTCTGACACCAGCCCCTAGTGGATGAGGGTGGAACTGCAATTTTTGGTACTTCCGGGTTGAGACCAATTTTAGAGCCGCATTGTGGGGGCTTGGTAGCTTCAGAAGGCCATTCCCATCAGCATGGGTCGGGATTATTTATCCTTTTGCGCTGAACTTTGCTCTGCATGTGTCTCTCAGCTCTGAAGCAAAACTGTGTCCATGATAATGATGATCATGCCGGGACAAACGCTGTATGAGTGGGTAGGGCAAGTAAACTGTGATGAAGCCAAAAATGAAAGTGGTTGGTTTGGGACTGAAGAAGAGGCTTTGCATGGTGGCCACGTCCATCTCTCTGACCACTAATTTGCACCAACATTTCAGCAAAAAGGTCAGACATTCCTCTGCCCACGTTTATGAATAGTGTAGGGTGGGGGGTCACAGGATGACAGAAAGGAGAAACAGTGAACAGGACAGGTAGAAGGTCTCTTCATCGGCTTTGCTAAGGGGATGAGAGCATGATTACTTTTGTCACAGTCCAGATGGGAGCTGCTATGTTGAAGATCATGAGAGCAGCTGGACCAGCTGCTTAAGGCGCCAAACTGTTCCAACCGCCTAGAGAGTTTCCAAATGGACCTTGGACAGAGATGCCTTGCCCTTAGGCAGTTTATGGTTGAACCTTTAGCTCTACAGTGTGTTAATGAATGCATTATGACAAACACTCCATTTTAATTATAGGGAGCTACAGCCACAGCATACTCAGAGATGTCTTCTGGGCTACGGCTCTGACGGTGAAGAAGAAAAAGGCAAACAGGGGGGGGGGGGCTCCACTCATTTCAAACAGCTGACAATACAATCCCCCAACAGTGGTCCTGAGAGGCAGAGATACTCGCATATAGAGAAAGCAGAACCCTGCATTAAATTAAAGCCCCCCCCCCCCCCCCCCCCCCCACACACACACACACACATACACACACACACACATACACACACACACACACCCATGTAGGATTAACGCAAACACCAAGCTGGCAGCAGTTGGTTAAATGCTGCATTCTCTAAATGATTTATGTGGGAAAAACATTTAAAAGGAGAATGTTAATTTGTCCAACTACTAGTTCATCTCTGTTTGCATTACTGCAGCGGTCGCTTTCAGAAGGCAACCAACAAAGCAGGCCTACTTCATGGAAGAAGAGGGAGAACAGAACCTTTTCCACACGTCTGCATTTTTTCACCAAGAACTAGTGATGGTGACACAATTTCAGAGGTGGCAGCTGCAGGATATAGAGTTGGCTAAATCACACAATCAAACTGTACGTCAGTGAAAAAAAGCTTTTCTGAGAACAAGTAAACAAGGAGAAGCAGCGATGACAGCTCCAGATCAGGTAAAGATCAGATTCTTCACTCACTGAAGGTAAATAATGATTCTAGGTCCAGCCTGACCGAGGTCTCCACTGGAGGTTTGTGAAGTCATTATTGAAATGGTGATGTTCGTTTCACTGGAAAAAGAAAGCCGTAAAACAGGTTTTTACTGGAACGGCTAGTCTGGATGGGGTAAATTACTTCCATCTTAAAACAACTCTGATCCGACTAAAATTCAAAGGTTCATTTCAACTCACTTCATAAACATTTACAACAACTTTTAGTTCTCATTACATGGTTAATCTGGCAAAACACATCTCAGATATTCTTAGTCCAAGTACCCCCGACTGTACCGGTACCCGTTGCTGTTAGTGCGGTAATACCGAGACTTCCTTTAAAGCAGAATAATAACAGTCTGACAATGATGTAGAGGTGGATTCATGAACTGTAGCCAGATTTTAAGTTGTTATAAAAGCAGAAAACAAACCAATCGAATTTTACTGGCAGCTAAGCCTGTGTTACAGTTGCAGCAAAAACCAGCGAGGGGTTTCTAATTTCACCAAAGAAATCAAATCTGGTCTTGTAGTCCATGTTTATGTACTAGCTCCCTCAGCAGCACAGATAAAGAATGCAATGAGTGACATTTTTACAAGGTTTAATGTGAAGGTGTATAAATGCTAAAAGCATCATCATTCTGCTTCTGACAGACTTTAGAGATGGCATGCACAAGTATTTGTTTATTGGCTGATTAAAGCAGCCTCTGAGTAGCTGGAAGATTAATAAAGTTTTTTTTTGTGTTTTTTTTGCAACTCAGACCTCAAAGTGAAAAACCTCAGAATTCCCTGAATGCTTTCTGCTCGGGGGGTATGAGCTAACAGAACACATCTGCAGACACATGTGGCTGGACCATTCCTCTAGCTGCACATGCAACAATATTTTATCAGCCCACATGTAACTGCCCAAAAGCAAAAACTACACCCCCATCTGTGACGTGCATGGAGTCTGAACAGGTGCGGGCTTGTGTTTCATCAAATGGGTGGAAACTGAGGGACCACATTTCTTCACTGTTAGCCAGCTGTCATGTCCTAAAAACATTTACTAGTAATGTTCTTTAAACTGCAGCTTTAAAGACCCAACCAGGAGTTGAAACTGGAGGACTTACATAATAGAAGACTTCAAACATTTTAGACAGAAAACTGACGGGGTGAGCTGCATAGTGGTGCAATTGGTGGCACTGTTTCCACTGCAGCAAGAAGCAGTTCAGATGAGCAGAGTGCATGAAAGACCTTGGCCACTATCTCATGTAGATTAGCCTGTCAGAGACTTAATGTCTCTGCTCGAGCAGACGCAGCAGAGCATGACCTTTAGGTCAACAGGACATTCATGACGCTACACCAGCAAAGACAAAGAACTCTTTTGATAAACACAAAATCAAACAACTTTGTTATTACCAATAATAATGTGAGCCCAATGTTCAATGAATCTGTGAAATGACAATGTTATTACTTGATATTATAATCCTGTGATCAGTAGTATTTTACAAGTTATTATAATCCTTGACATTTGCACTAGACAATGATGACACGTAATGCTAAAGTCACATGACACATTTCCTTTTGTCTGATCCAATCAGAACCTTCGTTTCTGACGCGATGCGTGTTTATCTGTGGTGTTTGTATAAACCCTCTTTTTCATGTCAAATTCTGATTCACCAGTAAACCAAAATATGACAATTATAAAAACTATCCCACGCCACCTTTTCTTTAGTTCAAGCGTTCTAGAGAAGTCTCGGATGGTCCATCCGGACTTCCTCTTCAGCCAAAAGAACCTCGACAAGCTGGATAAAATCTGTTGCAAGTTACACCTGACCGCAACGGTTCTTTCAGAATAAAAGCTGAACCTCACAACCCCTTCAGGGTCTCTGAGACACCAATAATAACCTGTCGTGACCTGGAAGCATTCCAAGACTAGTTTGGTCGGCACCGCTGCTTTTCTACCGGCTTCTGTTCCAAGGAGCGTCCAAGAGGACCTCGACATCCTGGATCTGACGGAGGCTTCCCCTGGGTACGTAGACCGACAGATGGCGTTTCATGAGTGTTATAAATTTACTAAAGTTTAGAGCGAAACGTTCACTCCCACTCAGAACTAACCGCTTCTCCGGATCCGCTGGTTCTGATAACAACATTCCACACACACACCATCCTCTCACGTCTCGTTCCACCTTAGTCCATCAGTACACAGAGTGTTTAAGTTAGTCTTGTTTAAATTGTGTAGAAATACATTTCTTAACTATTATAAACCTGACTCTCTCTCTTTCCTCGGAGTTAATACGAAGTGTCAAGTAATCCCTGCAATAAAAAGTTCTGATCATCTGGTTAAAATATTCAAAGATCCATCAGATTGATATTTCATATTTCTATGGAATCTCACATTTCATGGTTCATAAGTAAGATGTAAACGACCCGTCCTTACACTGGTTAAAATCCCATTTAAACAGC
Organism: Nothobranchius furzeri; assembly: GCF_043380555.1. Taxonomy (NCBI): domain Eukaryota; kingdom Metazoa; phylum Chordata; class Actinopteri; order Cyprinodontiformes; family Nothobranchiidae; genus Nothobranchius; species Nothobranchius furzeri. The sequence goes on from NC_091754.1 coordinate 64,736,454, forward strand.
CATTCTCCCCAAGCATGCATGGGTTTTCTTTAGGTACTCCCCTTTCATCTCACAAACCAACAAAATACATGCTAGGTTAATTAAAGGAACAGCAGTAGCTCAGGAGGTAGAGCGGGTCGTCCAGTAATCGGAAGGTTGCAGGTTTAATCCTGGCTCCCACCAGAGAATGCTGCTGTTGTGTCCTTGGGCAAGACACTTAACCCAACTTGCCTGCTGGTGGAGGTCAGAGGGATCGGTGGCGCCTGCTCAAGATTGTTGCTTTAGTCAGTTTGCCCAGGGCAGCTGTGGCTACAAGGTAGCTCATCCCCATATTGTGAATGACTGATTGTGCTGTGAAGCGCCTTGGGGGGTTGCAGAGCCCTAAGAAGGAGCTATACGAATGCAGGCCATTTACCATTTAAAGACTATATTGTTCCCAGGAGACTATCAACCTGTGATGGACCAAAGACCAGTCCAGGGTGTCCTCTGCATCGCATCCACTGACTACCAGAGACATGCGCCAGCTTCCTGAGGCCCAAGTAGGAAATATGCTGTTTAGTTGGTGGACGGATGGAAACCTGACAAATGCACTGATTCACAAACTGTAAATGCATGGTTTCTCATTGTTTAGATTATCTAGGTTTGCACACATTTTGCAGAGAATTTGCAGGTCTTTTAAGGTGTCCTGACATGACTGTCTCTTTGTGGAAAATGCTCCTGTGTTTTCTTTACATAAACTATCTACATTTGTTTCATCTTAGTTGACAAAATGACTCTCCAGTTAAATCCTTATGAAACATTTAGGCCATGTCTTTCTTCGCTGGTGGTTTGATGACACCACTCTATGTTATCTTATTCTCATCCTTACTTCTGCATTCCCTTTCCCTCTTGACCCTCGTCTTCCCCACCCTGCCCTCCCTATACCTAGTTCTTTGCTTTTTCTCACCCGTCAAGTAGATAACAGAAGAAATAAAACAAGCCAGGCCCCAGCTCTGAAAGAAAGTGGTATTAAAGTTCCTGCTCATTGGCCCTCTCTGGTGACAGATAAATAAATAAGAGCTGTTAGAACCGAGGCTTTGTGGCAGCTGCTGCACAAATTTATAGTGTCTCTGATAACAACTTATCATAGCAGTTAGACCACACTGACAGTGGAAGGAAAAAAAAGGTGCCCTGTCTCCACTGATGTTGTAAAAGAGACAGTTACGCTATTTATTTTTCTCTGAGATGTCCATTTTGTTGCTCTATCAACTCTGACTGCACACAAGAGGCCCGGAGAGGGAGACTTTTTAAGTGACTTGCGCTAATCTGACAAACTGTGAATTCAATGTGACATTTTTTCCTTTAAATCATACCCAATAAGCCCTGAACTAACGTAATGAGTAGAGTGCTGAAAAAAATCAAGTCAAGTCTGAATCTGGATTCTTATTTATAAAGATTCAGAATCGATTCACAAAGCTTCAGAATCGATCCCAAGAACTCAAATGTTTGGCACATTACAGGATTACAGGTTTGAGATGCACTTTTTTATCTTTGTTAGGAGAGTCAGTACTCCGTTTAACTTTGTGGTCGCATAAATTAAGATGATTTATGTTTGAATCTGCTGATGAGAGGGCACCACCAGGCTCCACCAGCAGCCTCCACACCCAGCAGCCAGGCTCACCAGCAGCCTCAAGGCCCAGCAGCCAGGCTCCACCAGTAGCCTCCACGCCCAGCAGCCAGGCTCCACCAGTAGCCTCCACGCCCAGCAGCCAGGCTCTACCAGTAGCCTCCAGGCCCAGCAGCCAGGCTCCACCAACAGCCTCCAGGCCCAGCAGCCAGGCTCCACCAGTAGCCTCCACGCCCAGCAGCCAGGCTCACCAGTAGCCTCCACGCCCAGCAGCCAGGCTCCACCAACAGCCTCCAGGCCCAGCAGCCAGGCTCCACCAGTAGCCTCCACGCCCAGCAGCCAGGCTCACCAGTAGCCTCCACGCCCAGCAGCCAGGCTCCACCAACAGCCTCCAGGCACAGTAGCCAGGTTCCACCATCACCTCAATACCAGCCACCTGATCCAACAATAGGGCTCAGCCTGGGGCTCCAGGCTCCAGATTCACCGGCAACCAGGACTGAGAGAGAGGTAAGCCTAATACAATGGCCCCTCCTAGAAAAACAGAGAAACTCGAGGAAGATATGGAGGAAATTAAAAAATCATTGAATTTTATGTCAGCCGAGCTGTCTAAGCTAACAGTACAACAGGATCAACTACTGTCATTAATGGATGAGGTTAAGACACTGAAATTCAAGCTTGCAGAAAAGGACAAGAAGATCATGGTATTGGAACAGAGGGTGGATGAACTGGAGCAGTATACCAGAAGAGATGACTTGGTGATAACTGGTTTGGAAACAAGACATAGGACTTATGCCAGAGTTACTGGAGATAGAAACACAACTGAGGATGCTCCACAGGAAGAACTCCAGTCACTAGAACAACAAGTGTTGAGCTTCTTGCACAGTAAGAACATTCATATCCAAAGTGATGCAATATCAATCTGTCATACCCTTCCGAGAAAGGCAGACAAATTAAAACCAGTCATCATAGTGAGATTTACCAGTAGGAAGTACAGAAAAGAGTTGTTGAGGCAAGCAAAAAAACTGAAAGGTACAAATGTGTACATAAATGAACACCTGACGAAAAAGAATGAAACAATAGCCAAAGAAGCAAGGGTGCTGAGAAAACAAAAAAAAAAAAAATCACAGCCACGTGGACAAGAAATGGTGTTGTATGGATTAGAGAGCAAGAAGGTCTGAATGCAAAAATGATCAAAGAGTTGAAAGATCTGGAAGTGTTGCAGGGTAAAAGATGATTTATTGTGTAGCACTGACTAAATAAGGGATAGTGGAAACAGTTTAACAATGGATATGGAAGTACAAATGAATTCATAAAGAAATAAATGGATTCCCATGAGAAAATATATGAACTTGACAGTAAAATAGACGAAAGTTTATTTGAGTTAAATATAAATAGTAATTATTATGCAGAAGATCAGCTAAATAGTGGGTTAACTAACATTGACTCATTATCAATCATACACATAAACAGTAGAAGTTTAGTTTCCAAGATGTCAACAATAAAGGACTATTTAGGTAAATTTAAAAGTAAATTCAAAGTCATTGCCATTACTGAGACTTGGCTTTATGATGAAAGGATGACTGAAGTACAAATAGAAGGGTATGAACTTCATTTTGTAAATAGAATAAATAAAAGGGGTGGTGGTGTTGCCCTGTACATTAACAATGATTTAAAATGTAAATTAAATAAGAAAATGACTATGATGGAAGATAATGTTATGGAAATGGTAACAGTGGAAATTATCAATGACACATCAAAAAATATAATAATCAGTTGTGTATATAGAGCACCCGGTTCTTGCATCAGGTCATTTACAGATAAAATAAATGAGTTTGTGGATCATATTAAAAACAAAACATTGTTTATGTGTGGGGACTTTAACATTAACTTAGAACATCCTGTGGCTCTGAGAACATCAAGTGATTTTTTTGATATGATCTATAGTTTAGGTTTGGTTCCTTTGATAAACAAACCTACCAGGATCACAACCCAAAGTGCAACAATAATTGATAATATATTCACTAATAGAAAGGAGGACGTTGTTAAAACTGGGATATTGATGACAGATATTAGTGATCATTTACCTATTTTCGTAGTGTCTAAATATCACAATAACAATAAAAATATCATAAAACATAATTTTATTAATTATAAAAGAAATAAATCAGTTAAAGCCCTGGAGGACCTAAATAAAGATCTTAAAATGCAGAACTGGACGGAAGTCTATGTCAGTGATGTGAACAATGCATATACATCCTTCATGAAAATACTGCTGAAATCGTTTAACAGTAGTTGTAAATTAATTAAAATAACAGGTAAAAGGGACAACCAACCATGGATGACTAATGGAATTAAAAATGCATGTGCAAAAAAAAATAGTCTGTATATGAGATTCTTAAAGTTACAAACAAAGGAAGCCGAAGACAGATATAAAAAATATAAAAATAAATTAGTAACAATAATTAGAAAACAGAAGAAAGAGTACTATGGTGAGCTATTGAATAAGAACAAAGACAACATCAAGAGTACATGGGGAATAATAAATAATGTGATTAACAGAGATAATACAAATGCAAGACTCCCAAACTACTTTGTAAAGGACAATAAAGACATTTATGAAGTTAAAGAAATTTCTAATGAATTCAATGATTTTTTTATAAATGTAGGAAGGAGTCTGGTGGAAAGCAAACCAATAATTCACGATACAATGAATACAATACCCAGAAATGTCAAAAGTATTCTGCTTGACAAAGTAGATCAACAAGAAATAAGAAACATTGTAAAAAACTGGGGAAGCAAAAGATCAACTGATTGTGATGATCTGGACATGGTGACTGTTAAAGCTATAATTGAATCTGTTATTGAACCATTCACTTACATCTGTAATCTGTCACTATCTACAGGAGTCTTCCCTGATTTAATGAAAATTGCCAAGGTGGTTCCATTATTTAAGAGTGGTGATAAACAGAGTTTCACTAATTACAGGCCAGTGTCACTGCTTCCACAGTTTTCCAAAATATTAGAAAAAGTGTTTGCATTAAGGTTGGACAAATTCATTGACGAAAATTCAATTTTAAATCATGAACAGTATGGCTTTAGGACCAAACATTCAACAGCAATGGCAGTTATGGATTTAGTAGATAAAATTTCATCAGCAAATGACAATAAAAACCATTTCATTAGTGTTTTTATTGACTTAAAAAAGGCATTTGATGTCATTGATCATTCAAGGTTACTTCTTAAATTACAATGCTATGGAATAAGAGGGGTGGCGCATCAATGGGTTAATAGTTATTTATGCAATAGAAAACAGTTTGTTCAAATAAATAATGCTAAATCTGAATTAAAAGATATTTATTATGGTGTACCACAAGGGTCAGTCCTCGGACCTAAACTGTTCATATTGTTTATTAATGACCTGGTAAATGTGTCGAAATTACTTGGCACAGTTTTATTTGCGGATGATACTACATTGTTTTATTCAGGATTAAATATACATGAAGTAACTCAAGTGATAAACAGTGAATTGATTAAAGTTAAAAAATGGTTTGATATAAATAGACTGTCACTGAACCTGAACAAAACAAACTATATACTGTTTAATAACAAAAGAAGCTGTGATGTATCCTTAATGATAGATGGAATGGAAATTCAAATGGTAAAAGAAACCAAATTTCTTGGAGTCATGTTCGATGAGAGTCTCACGTGGAAATCACATGTAGGTTATATAAAGGGGAAAATCGCCAAAGCCATGGGTGTATTATATAGAGTCAAGTTTCTACTAAATTTGTCGGGGTTGTTAACATTGTATCACTCACTGATTGAACCATATTTATTTTATTGTTTAGAAATTTGGGGAGCCACTTGCAAAACTTTTACACAACCATTGTTCATTTTGCAAAAAAGAGCATTGAGAATCATTAATAACAGTAACTATAGAGATCACACTAATCAATTATTCATTAGATACAAAATACTGAAATTTCCTGACTTGGTAGAGTGGAAAATATTGCAAATAATGTACAGAGCGAATACGAGTAATCTACCAACAAATATTCAGAAAATGTTTCATAAGAGAGTAAGTGGGTACACGTTAAGAGGAACTGATGTCTTTGAGAAACCTAGATTCAGAACCAAAGTGAGGGAATGTAACATTTGTGTAAATGGTGTAAGATTGTGGAATGCCATTAACAAGGAATTTAAAGAATCAACAACACTTGCAATATTTAAAAAATTTATAAAATCTAATGTATTTAGTAATTATGAAAAGGAGAATTATAATGTCAAAGATTAGACGTAAAAATATTAGAAAGTGACTGAGGTTACACTGTGTTTGTTTGGCGGATAATTTTATTTCGTAAAAAGGGGCAGAAATCATAAGATTTTTTCTTCTATCTGCTCCTTTTCATTCAAATGTTTTTTTTTCAATATGTTAATGTATGTTGTATTTGTTTGTGTTTATTTTATACATTG
>NC_091754.1:64745011-64747511 GCF_043380555.1 Nothobranchius furzeri
TGTCTTAACTTTATTGCATGAGCAATGTTAATCTGAATCGTTTTGTTCTTGTTGTTAATCAATCAATCAATCAAAAAAAAAACAATTAATCAATCAGCACACCAATAAAGCAGTATTATATAATGTCTTCCACCGCCTTTACAGAAGCCCAAGGCACTGAACAGCACAGTAAAACATTCTCAAAGAGATTAAAGAGCATTTATAAAACAGAAAATAAAAACAATAAAACTAAATTAAGATTGTGGCCTGAGAGTCAGTTTATGCATTATGTTTATACTGAAAAAGACCTTTGTTGTGGGATAAAAACTAATCAAGTTTAAAATTACACACCACTGTCAAAGTTAAAAGCAGCTTTGGTTCACAAACCGATCGTCTAGTCAAACTGCCTTTTCCTTTGTCTCTAGGCTGTAATCCACTTTCAAATGTTCCTGTATCATACCATGTTACACCTTCCAGAGCAATTGTTAGGCACACAGTATAATGAAATGTTCCTGTATCATACCATGTTACACCTTCCAGAGCAATTGTTAGGCACACAGTATAATGAAATATTCCTGTCGGCAATCGCAATGTTGTTTTTTATTGAAATCCAATTTATTTTTGTGACCTATTACTTTGGCCCAGAAATAATTATTATTATAAATTCCACAATAGTGCACAGCGGCAGACCTGGGGAACACAGAATCACACCCCCTCCCCCATCCAGGAGGAGCGATCCATCCAACTACCGTAAATCCTCTAATATTAGCCTGCATTCAATTAACGGCCGGGTATCACATTTTGGCCGGTGTCGGAGTCGGCGGAGGTGAATAATGCCCGGTCTCTTATTGTGGCCGGGTGGAATGTGGTAATAAGCAAGTACGGGGGGCGGTTGTGTCATCGTCTCACTTTTGATTTGCCAGTGATAGACCGCGAGGGTAACTTTAACCGTGCGGAGACGAAGAGGAGGCGAAAATTTGATATCAAGTTCAAAGAGAACGTGCTGATTATGCTGCAGAACACTCTGGGGAGCAGCAGCAGGGGTTGTATGAACTAGTCACTAGTCGACTTCACCGCTCTATAGTGACTTGTTATGCCTGTCATCGACTAGTCGCTGTCACGTGATAATGATGATAATTTAGGCCTGCCTCTAATTCTGGCCCTCCTTCCAATAAAGGCCTGGAGCTTGATGAGCTTGAGTCAAATACAGGCCTGGGCCTGTATTAGAGGATTTACGGTATCTGCACCCTGCTGAGCTGGCTGGACCATTTACAGCAAAGACAGGAAAATGCATGCACGAAGCAAAAAAAGACACTTTGGTGTGTTTTTCTAGCCTTGCCAGTCATGTCAGCGCCTCCTTTTGGGAAAGGAAGGGCCTGGTAATGCTCCCATTCAAATAACCCCACCCCCTGAGAATTCTAACCAAGCCAATCTGCGCTGATCAGTGCTACGTCACACACCACAGCACTCGCTTTCCTCTGTTCTAAATGACTTGGACATGTCTTTAAAACCACAACGAGAAGTGCTAAAAGCCTTTGTTCAAAAGAAATACTTTTGCGCCATCACAAGATGCCCAGAAAACTACAGCGCCACACGATGCAGTCATCATTTCTGCCTTTTACAGGTGTGAAAAAACCAGTTTGGGTCAAGAAAAGAGGAGAGGTTTTCCACTTCAATGGACAAGCTTAACTTACTGAAAGAGCAACATGCCTGAACAGTCCTAGGCAGATGAAGTGAACCCACTTCTGAGGGTAATAAAACACAGCAACAGCCTCTCAACCTTCTGGTTTAGTAGTCAGGTCAATGGAAGTGACAAAGCTTGTATTGTCTTTAACAGTTTCAGTCAGTGAAACGGACAGCAGATGGTTCACTCTGATGTTATCTCGCTCAGCGTCACCTGGTCAGGACAGGCTCATGCGGTATGCAGTAAAGAGCTTTCATGGTCTGAGTAAACGCAGAGGAAGCTAAAGGTGAAACAGGAACGCTCAATAACAATAACGGTAAGTAGAAGTGACTTTCCACTGTGAAACTGGCTTTGGTGTCTGGTGAGGAAGAGGAGTGAGAGAATTGTAGCCTCCTCTAGTCCTGTGGTGTTTGGGTGGCACATTTTCAGTAGGTTCTGCAAAATGGAACATAAAGAGGAAACAAGAATACAGCCATACTGGACATCACAATTACTAGTGCATGTGCAACAAAGTCACTTTTCCTCTCTTGTCATCAAAATGCACACAACTTCAGTGTGCATCTTTTCAACTATAACCTATTATGGTGATTTAGTGAGAGTCCATCTGATTGGCTAACAAATGTATTTGTATGCTTCAAATGACATCCTATACTCTATTGTAAACTTCTGTTATTGACTTTGGACACAGTGTTATTGTGGTCTTAAATTTTAAATGTCAGTGCGGACATGATTCGTGTAAGACTACACAAAGACTAGTGTACATGTCAACAGAAACCGACCCGTTACAGAGTAGATTCACTTATTTTGGAAAAAGCTGAATGTGGAAGTAGTCTTCTA
>NC_091754.1:64757511-64800011 GCF_043380555.1 Nothobranchius furzeri
CGTTCCAAAGGCTGAACTCATGAACACAGTTTGAACCCCTATTCTTACACACGCTCTTTCATCATCATCCCCTGGTGTGGATTACTTCCTGCTGGCTAAAGTGGCAGATAGTTAACTCCGTTGATCACAGCAACTATCAGAGGGCTAACATTAAACCTTGCCTGAAGCATAGACGATGTATTTGAGAAGCTTTGATGATCCCAGACTCAAAGGTCTGGTAAATACATGAAGACCTACAAAGAACAACCACGGTGGTCGGCCTGATATACGTTAGCAGTTGTTTACAAACTCACTGACCATCCCACTCTGGTAATCGCCCGCCCTCCTTCTTTTCAATGTGAGCTGAAGTAACATCTCTTCTAATGAACCGGAGCAAATGAAAGTGGGAGCACAGAGACAGTGTTCAACCATTACTGTGATGTTTGATCTCCACTTATTGCACTGCTACGTAACCACGGTCTGCTTTCCTGGTACATCCTGCTTCTCGGAACATCAAATACACTGCTTGGCCCCAAAACAATAATATAGGCCCACACACTAATGTTTCGTTGGACGGCCTTTAGCTTTGATTACGGCATGCATTCACTGTGGCATTGTTTCAATAAGCTGCTGACATGTCTCAAGATTCCCATCCAGTGTTGCATTCATTTTTCAGCAGGATCACCCAGATTTTCACTGGGGAATCCTAGCATTGTCATCTTGGAATATGCCTGTGCCATCAGGGAACTGAAGGTCCATTGATGGAATACCCTGGTCATTCAGTATATTCAGGTTGTCATCTGACCGCATGGATGCATTAGAGGATGTTGCCGTAGTCGGCGTTCAAAATGGATTAAAGACAGGACAAGATGTATGACCAATCAAATACAACATTATAATGCTGGGAACATGTAGAGATTCTTTATTATACACTCTCACCAGCCTCTCACTCTTCTTTTTGTCCTCAAATTGCATCGGACTGATGCTTTTAGATATAAAATGTCCAAAATTGTCTACTGGTGGTGGTGGTGGGGGCGGCGAGGGGGGGGGCATGCCCCCCAACCCCCCCTGTAGTAATACTCATCATCTTTTTCATGTCTGCTCTTTGGTGCTGGTGAACACCTCCTCTACCCGCCTGCCCCCCCCACCCACCCACCCACACACACACACACACACACACACACACACACACACACACACACACACACACGGCTAATGCACGGCACCGGAACGCTTACGTTTGTCATCACTCATCCAAAAAGCTTCTGCCTGAACCATAATCAGAATTAACTTCGGCATAGGAAAGGAGGTAACATGTCCTAGGTTAAACAAGAAACTTACAGCTCCAGTTGTTTACTTTTTTGAACATAAGACTGACATTTCCTAAGTGAAATAAATTATACACAAATATATATGTTCATATCATTCTGTTACAGCCCTTGCTAATAGGAGAACAAGTGCCCATCCTGCAGGCAGTCCAATGTTGCTGTGCCAGTGCAACCGGCTGATTGGCTGCTCGGGGTGACCCTTCCTGCGACCCTCAGCCTCGTCACTGCTCTGCTTGTTTACAGCCTGCAGTTGCACTCAGTGGCTGCAGCATAAAAGCCTGATCGTAGAGATCACCTCTGGGGAGCTCCTACCTGTGTGGCGTTTTAGTGAGGCCTTGTGCAGGCTGATTTTTGGGGTGACAGTGGCACAGGAGTCAGGAGTTCACCCTGTAATCGGAAGGTTGCAGGTTCAAGCCTCGCTCAGTCTGTCGCTGTCATTGTGTCCTTGGGCAAGACACTTAATCCGCCTTGCCTGCTGGTGGTGGGACTGGTGGTGCCAGCGCTCGCTGGCTTCGCCTCTGTCAGAGCACCTCAGAGCAGCTGTGGCTACATTGTAGCTCATCTCCACCAGTGTGTGAATGGGTGAATGACTGATGGTGCTGTAAAGTGCCTTGGGGGGTTCTATAACTCCTAAAACTCCTACCATGAGTCCAGACCACGTCTTCATGATGTGCGAGTCATAAACAAATTGTTCAATATTCGAGAATCACTTTACTGACCCGCAAATTACGATTTACAACCACAGCTGACTCATTTACTGACTCGTGTGTGTCACTGTTAGCAAACTGATTTCACTACTAGAAACATATCTGGCTCATAATTAAAACTGTTGCAAAACACAGCAGTGAGTTTGTTACCAAAAGCATTTTCTTACCCGCTCTGGGCTGGAAGCTCATTAGTTCACATTAGTTCACATCTGTTTGCTAACAGCGTGTTTGAGTCACTCACCCCTCCCCACCTCAGAGCTAGCTAGCGGTGCTAATCGTAGCATGAACGACTCACTAACCCCTCCCTCGCAGGTTTCAGCTCGTGAGTCACTCAGTGGAAGCTGGCGGTAGTACATGACTCACTAACATGGCTGTCAGCAGCTCATGTCAGCTCACACTACTCTCAGTATTAATCACCCACTCCTCCCACCCAGGCTTCAGTTCATAGGAGCCACCCAGTGGAAGCTTGCAGTACTACATGACTCATTCACCCACATGTGAGTGGTAGGATTTACGTGGAAAGTGGAGCAAATGAAGTTTAAGTGTTTATGTAGATTATGTTGCACTCTGAGCAACTGACTCAGTGACTCAAATGAATCAAAAAACTTGATTTGTTTTCATTAAAAAGAATCAAGTTTACCATCACTAATGAGCCAAGCCGTAGCACATGGGGGCTTGTCTGGGCAATTTGCAGGCTGAGCGGTTTGCAGGTGCTTACTTGTAATTGGTGGAGACCAGATTTAAAGCATTCTGATTGGGTGCCAGGGAAGAGCTCATGTTTTAAGAGGGACGTCACATCGTGCAGCTGATGTTCCAATCCTTCACTCACTGCAACCAGCCACCACTTTGTGCTGCGCGCCCTGTGGGTTCCTGTGTGCACCCTACTAAAATAATGTTAGATTGATGATTTGTAAGTGTGAATTTAGAAGCCAGTTTTCTGTCTTTTCTTTCTCCTAGTTAGGGAGGTACATTTATTTTCTTGTGGTTTATTTATTTTCATAGGTTAGTTCATTAATAATGGAACAGCAATTTTTGTTTGTTATTTGAGGCATTAGGGTCACCTTGTGTTACATCATCTTTTTCTTTATTTAAACCATTAGAAATAAATTGTAAATAAGTGACTGGAAATAGAATTTTAATTGTGCTTGATTGGGATCTTCTGAAAACGGGTCATTCTTCAGGTTATGGCTCGGCCCCCCATCACATCAAATATTTAGGAACACATTTTTCACAGTGTTTCAGACAATTCCAAAAAGTGACCCTCTTTTAGTAAAATTTTCATTCATATTTTATCCCAAGCAACTGGGATGAGGATCAGCACCTCCAAATCTGAGACCATGGTTCTCGACCGGAAAAGGGCGGCTTGGCAACTCCGGGTCGGGGGAGAGGTCCTACCTCAAGTGGAGGAGTTTAAGTATCTCAGGGTCTTGTTCACGAGTGAGGGTAGGAGGGATCGGGAGATCGACAGGCGGATTGGTTCGGCGTCTGCAGTGATGCGGACGCTGAGCCGATCTGTCGTGGTGAAGAGGGAGCTGAGCCAGAAAGCCAGGCTCTCGATTTACCGGTCGATCTACGTCCCAATCCTCACCTATGGTCATGAGCTTTGGGTAATGACCGAAAGAACGAGATCGTGGATACAAGCGGCCGAAATGAGTTTCCTCCGTAGGGTGGCCGGGCTCAGCCTTAGAGATAGGGTGAGGAGCTCGGACATCCGGGAGGGGCTCGGAGTAGACCCGCTGCTCCTCTGGATCGAAAGGAGTCAGTTGAGGTGGCTCGGGCATCTGGTCAGGATGCCTCCTGGACGCCTCCCTGGGGAGGTGTTTCGGGCATGTCCTGCCGGCAGGAGACCCCCGGGTCGACCCAGGACACGTTGGAGAGGTTACATCTCCAATCTGGTCCGGGAATGCCTTGGGGTCCTGCCGGAGGAGCTGGTGGACAAGGCCGGGGAGAGGATGGTCTGGAGCTCCCTAGTTGGGATGCTGCCCCCGCGACCCCGGACCCGGATAAGCGGAGGAAGACGACGACGATTTTTATCCCAGAAATAAAAATAGAATCTATCGTTTGAGGATACCTTAAAGGCTAAACAAAAATAATATCTTTACTGACTGATAAATCCAGCCTATCTCAGGGTTGAGTCTAACCAGGTAGGTTTGTTTTCATGGATCAGACAGAATGAGCACCAGAAGCTGGTCTAAAGAAATCTGCTCTCAGACCCTTAGTGGGATAAACCTCATCCTTCGGAGCGTTGTCTCCTTCATCCAGTTTAATTTCCTGTCGTCTTTATAACTTGTTACCTTTATCCTGGAGGGGTTTCCCATTAGGGTGTCTTTCAAGTCGCCTCGGGCCTTAAGCTGCAGCGGGATCCGTTTTGGGTGTGTGTGTGTGTGTGTGTGTGTGTGTGTGTGTGTGTGTGTGTGTGTGTGTGTGTGTGTGCGTGCGTGCGTGCGTGCGTGTGTGTGTGTGCGTGTGCTTGTGTGTGTGCATGTGTGTGTGTATGTGTGTGTGTGTGTGTGTGTGTGTGCGCGAGTGCATGTGTGTGTGTATGTGTGTGTGTGTGTGTGTGTGTGTGCGCGAGTGCATGTGTGTGTGTGTGTGTGTGTGTGTGTGCTCTGAGACTCTAGGAATGGGGAGAGTTTATAGATGTTTTTCTGAGAAGAACAAAGCAATATTTGCAATAAATATGTGCATAATTTACACAACTGCAAGAGTGGGTCCTTTCCTAGGGCTCATAAATCTGTGTTTGATTAAAAATGGGAAAATAAATCAATATTCAAATTATTTTAGGTCTCATTAAATTACTAAAATAAATATGTGGTGAAATATAGACATAGCAATATTTTAAATGAATTGCTGGTCAAATTTGACATTTATGAGCCACATCTGTACATTAGTGTGCAGCACCTCCAGCAAAAAGCACTGAGGACCTTAATTAGTCCACAACTCTGTGAGAACACAAGCAAAAGCAGAGTTTAGATGGGGGCTTCTATGAAAAAAGTAAGTAAACTAGCGGTCATGGATGGAAGCAGAAGCTAAATGTCTTCACCAGTGAATCCCTGAGGCCTTTGGAGGCAAATAAGTGACTTTTCAGACCTAATCCTCTCACCAGGTCAACTAAAGGGTTTACCAAAGGGGAGGAAGAATGTCTGCATGTAAAAAAATATTCATTTGAGAAATAAAGTGACAAATCCCCCCCCCCATTTGTAAAGGCTCTCACCAACTTGCCCCTGAAGGCAAGGGGCTGGGAGGATGGGGGAATGATACCCTCGCCAGGTCTCCACTCCATCACTTGGCAGAATAAAGGTCTGAAGTAGAAACCAGAAGCTTCTTGTGAGCTGAAACAGGTCACTGCCTCACCTCTCTATAAGCTGCTTTGTATAAAAGAGTCAGCTTAACGCATAATCACAAACACAAAGCTAGCATTAGCTTCTGTCCTGACGATCACCTACAAGAGTTACAACTTCACTTAAAGCTGCTCCTCTTTAAACACGGTCTCAAAACTATCACCCCTCTTGTTGGTTATCGTCCCTAGACCATCTGGTATGGGAATGCATTGACACAGTAAACAAGAGAACTCATTGCCGCTTTCTAGGTCTTTTGTTTTCTGCCACTTTAAATGGTGTTTTTCTTTTTTGGGACTAGTTCGTCCTAAAGTTGAAGTGGTAGCAGCCGGCTCTTTCTCCTTCTGTGACATAAATGAGTAGTGCACCTCTCACACCAGTGCTGTTCGTTACTAAATGCGTGAGTACGTAATGAGTGGAGGACCCAGGTAAATGCTAAAGAGTGGTGGTTTGGTGAGACAATAACTGGATGGTGCCATCATTGGTTTCAGGTTGAGACATGTCATTGTTTGAAAATAAATGAGGGAACAACACATGCTCACTCCCAGGCGTCAGCCACCCTCCACGCTGGGAGTGAGAATGTGTTGGTAGCGGACATCCCATCGCGTCAGTGTAACGCTGCATTGGGATCTGCAGTCATAAAAGGGAAAAAACCCTTTTTGTACAAAAGTGAGGAAAAAGGGCACTTTTGGCGTCAGGGGTCTGACGCGGAGGGTGGCTGACCAAGCGTTTGTTTTTGATGCGCTGGGAGTGAGAACGTGTTGGAGGGAACCACTTCTATTTGTTGTGCAAATGTGTAAAAAATGATGTTTTTATGAATATAAACTGTATCCTCGTTATAAAGTCAATCACAGATGTGAAGACAGGAGATGACTGCATGTCTTATTTAGCCGACAAGAAAAATCTAACAGTTTTAGTAACTAAGACTAGTGATGTGTGTGGTAGATGCACGTCAGGCAGATGGATAGTGCCCCCCACCCTCACACACACACACACACACACACACACACACACCCACACCCACACACACACACACACACACACACACACACACACACACACACACACACACACACACACACACACACACACACACACACCCAAGGACAATTTAGACAGACCAACCTAACAGTCAGACTGAAAAATGTAACGAGACATTTTGAAAACATCTCACTGAGACACCATTCACATGCGTCTGCAAATAAATTCTCAGCCACATTCGAAAGCAAATGAGGTTTCTCACGTCTCTATTCAAGCCTTTTAAGGGCAAGTGAGAGAATGTCCTTTCTCAAGACTTTCTATGGTGTTTGCATTTCTCACCCAAGGTTTAGGCATTAAGCAGCTGCTAAATAAACCCAGAATGCCACTGGTCACCAAACATAATTCCTTTTGTCTTAATTTATAGCTTTAGTGTACAGTCATTCTGCTTTGTGTTTGTTCAGTGAATGAACACAGTTTAGAGAGCATTACTGCGAGCAGACAACGCAGCAGGTTCTATGGGAATAACCGCAGCAGCACTGTACAACCCAAAAGAACCTTTTTCTAGAGGAGGTATGACACCATTGTTAAAAGGCACTCTTTATTTTAGGGTCTGAGTTTCTCTTACCACCACATAAGACTCAAACTGAAACTAAATGACAGTAATAATGAAATAAAACTGACCCTTTCCACCACAGACCAGGAGGTATGCATAAAACTAGATATGGCGGTGAAGGGGCTAATTCTATGTATTTAAAGGCCAAAAGCAAGGGTTTTCTTCAAGTGGTGCTACAACCTTTATAGTCATTAATGAGCATATCAAATCATTTCTACACGGTCCAAACCAACATGGCTGCCTTCTAGAATCTTTTTTTTTTATTACCGTGTCCTGTCTGGCTGTGAAGCAAGCAGAGTTGATGTCTGAATGCTGGTGACAAGCCTTACAGATTTACTCTCAGGTGGAGCATCAAAGCGTCTGCTTTTAATGTCACGCCTGATACTTCAAACTTTATTGTTATTGTTGTTGAATGCTTTGTAATTCCGACCAGACACGGAGACAGAGGTGAAAGAGAAAGCAAAAGACAAAAGGTGGGAAGAGAGAGGGGGGGGGGTGTTCCACAAAAATAAACAATAATTAACAAGAGTCTGCTTCTAGACCTGCAGAAAGAGAAGAGCAGAAAAAAATGGGACACACAACAATACATCAGGAGAAAGCTATCACCGTGTCAACCTGATGGTGAAATATAAAATAAACATTGTTTAACTGAACAATCACACGATAATAAATCATAGTGCATTAAGTGGTAACGACAGCCTTGAGACATGTGTTGAACGTGCCCAAGCCCATACTTATGAGAGCACCATGTGAGCACCTGTGTGTGTACACACGCTTGTTTATGTAAGGTTTCTCTATAGGAGCGTCCAATAGAGAGTGTGAGGGACCACAGATCCGCCCCCCAAAGATGTGTAGGAGACGGGGGGAGCACCAAGTCCCAGAGATCCAGGCGCTGCCCCAGAACACAGGAACCCCAAGGAGACTGCAACCAGAAAGGCCCCCGCCCCCCTCGAGAGACACAGAGGGTCGCCCCGGGGGGGCACAACCAGCAGCCGGCAGAGCCCCTGGAGGCATCAGCGGCAAGCCCTCAGGCCCGCCCGCAGCCTCCCACCCCCTAGCCGGCCGAGCCCGGGACCCAGCGAGCTTTCTAGAATGTAACTGTAGCGTTATGAATATTCTAATTGTCTGCCCTTAACAGCTGCCCCTTCACACAGTAACAACGTGTAGGAATCGCCAAGGTCGGGTGCTTGTTTCAGAATGTTTACATTCCAGGAGAAGAGCCAGAAGGAGAAGAAGAACGCTTTTAATTAATCAAAGTACTTTATTTGCGATAAAGCTAATCGAAAAATATGTTGATCAATAATAATCAGGTGAATGATCTGTGAAATAAAGATGTCATGATTTATGTGTTTAATGAATAAACAGGACTGCACCAGACAGACTGATCTACATTAACATGGAAACGCATGACACATTGTTCTCAGCCAATCAGAACTTTCGTCTGTCGTAGGGCAGAATCTGAGCTTTTTACTGAAGGTGTCCAATCCGGTTTACTAAGATTTATAAACAACTAGGGGATATAAAACAAGGCAACGCCATTTTATACTCAGTTCCATCCCAGCCTCAGCTCTGTTCGATCTGAGTTCCTAAGGAGTTCCATCGTCTAAGGAAGTTGCAGGCTGGCCAGATGCACTTTCCTACTTTAAGCTGAGAACTGTCAAGCTGGAGATTTCCGTCGTTTGAACAACAAGACGACGTTCCTTCAAAATAAGAGCTAACTTGCTGACGCCTGCCGCTGCTACCGGGGGTCGATCCGCAGATGGGCTTTGTCGTGCTGCGACCGCTGTTCCACCAGCTCCAGTACATCCGAGGGTCCGAGGACCTGGCATTTCCTGATCTAACACGGGAGGCTCCAGACGGTACGTGGTCACGGCAAAATGGCGGCTCATGTCATCAGCTTCTGAAGCCTCGTGATTTGTAGTCATAACAACCAGATCCGCCTATGTCAGCCTAGAGATTCTGGACACACACACACACACCAACACGAAACATCCAAATCCATATGCATCCATCACAGAGTTAGTCCTGGTAGATTGTAAGAATTCATAATTGTAGAAATTAAAGATTTTTAAACGATCCCAACTCCCTCTTTTCTTGTCTCTCAGTCCATACAGAGTGTTTAAGTAAACTCCCTGATGATAAAAACAACCACTTCTGATTATAATATCTAGATCTAATTACAGTGTCTAAATACACAATCTATATTTCACTACATAACCAATCATGTTTTGAAAGGTTCTGCCTCTTCCACTGTACGATAGGAAGTGTTGGTACTTTCTACTAAAAGTAGAGGTTCTATGGTGTTACGGCCCTTGTGGCTGATGTTGGGATAAAGGAAAGGGTAACATAAAAATGCATGATAGTATAAAAGTTAAACAAGGTTTTTTTCTATAAAGGAATATGTAACACGAGAAGACAGTTACAGCAAAGTGAAACTACACTCAATGGCTTTTAAATTTTACAAACAAAACAGACCGACGCCTGGTTTTAATAATACAATACATTTTAAACTATTTTACACACACACCAGAAGGGTTTTACTTAAATAACTACGAAGCTCTAAGCTTTTTCACACACGCGCGCGCACACACACACACACACACACACACACACACACACACACACACACACACACACACACACACACACACACTACACCAGGCGCGCAGATAGGGTGGGGACGGGGGGATCTGTCCCCCCCCAGATTCAGATCGACCCCGATCCGTCCCCCCCAACTAAGGCCAGAAAGAAAACAAAATCGGAGGTTAAGTGCTTGAAGCTCATTTTTCCAATTACACTGAATGCAGCATGCCGTAAACAAACACCGGCTCCAGAGGCGCCAAAGTGGTTGCTGCTAGGATGCAGGATGAGCAACGATGACTGCGTGTTTAAACAAGACCAACAGTGTAAGTAGGCGGGACCGATCTGTCTGTTTATGCGTGTTGGTTCTAGTTTCAGTACGTTGTTGTCGTGTTGGGACTTACTCGTTATAAGCGCCTCATTGCTGACTTTAACAAGCCTCATCTACAAACATGATCCCTCATGAAGTTACTACTTTACACCAGAAGATAGTGGAGATGTGGAACCTTCAGGCTGAGCAAAGTTTGGGAGTTTTTAGAGTTTGAAAATCGCCTCCCGCCGAGAGGCTCCCAGTCGGGGAGAGGAGGAGACGCGTGCAGCATGAAAAGAGCAAATATTAGATAAAACGTATATTTGCCAGCAGGTCTGACTGACCACTTTGTCTGGTCATGACTGACTCTGATTATGAAGCAGATTATTGACTCTGATGAAGAAATTCACTCATCCAGGTGGGAAGACTGACGCTGCTGCAGCATCAGACAGCTGGTGCTGCACGAGAGGTGTGTGGAGTTTACAAGCTCCAAACGTTGGGTCTGATGTTGGTTTAACCTTCTCTGGGACGTGATGGATGTAGAAACGATGGTAAAACACCGCTAACAAGACAGACGTAGGGACAATGTAAAAAACAAAAAGCCGTAAAAAAGAGGCAGATGCCGATGCGTTAGGTATGGAAGTCATGTGTGCCACATGATCATAAAAAAGTAAAATATGACATTTAAAAAGAGATTTATATTTATATATAAATTAAATCTTTGCAAATATAATGAAAATTTCTAAATAACGTAAAAATACGAAGGAACATCTGTAGGTCAGGCTGAAAGGTTTGTGAACTACTGACGGCTCGTGCTCTTCTAATGGGCTCGATACACGGGAGGCAACTTCGCCTCTCCTCCATTCATTTTCAATGAGACATGCGCGACAAAGCGATAACCGCAGGTCTCCCTCCGTCTAAAGCCGGTCGTACACCGGGAGTGCTGCAGGAGGACACACAGGGATTTATGGGGGTTGGATGAGGAAAACGAAATAAAGAAAGTAAATTTTGTCTTTTGTTTGTGGTTTTGTCTTGTTCCCATCTTGGGTGTCTGGTATCTGCCCCTTAGATGGGGGGGAGGGGGTACTGTCATGGTCTGTGTCCATGTCTCTTTGTGTTCCTCTTGTGTCCCCTGGTCTTCAGCCCTCCAGACATTCCCTCTCAGGTCCTGTGTTCCTTCAGTCTGCCCACCAGTTTCCATGGGTCTATTATTTCAGTTTTAGAGTAAGTGTGAGTGTGAGTGTGTGTGTGTGTGTGTGTGTGTGTGTGTGTCCTTCCCCAGTTAGGTCTGGTGTCCTCTCCTGCTCCTCCTCCCTGACTAGTTATTACTTTCACCTGGTTCTCTCCCCTCACACCTGCAGCTCATCTGCCTCCCATCACGCCCCAGTGAATAAAGCCCTGTCTGTGTCTCGTTGTCTTGTCGGTCCATTGTTTGTATGTCAGCGTTTTCTGGTGCTCTGTGTGAGCTTTTGTATCTCGTCTCGGTTTTTGTGCTCTAAGTGAGCTTTTGGTTCTCCTGGGATTCAGGAGTTTGGTTTTTTGGCTTCCTGCCATTTTGGATTTTTTGTTCATCCTCCTTAATAAAAAGGATTTTACTTTTAAACGCTCCTGCCTCGTGCCATCTGGGGTATCTGCATCTTGGGTCCTAACAACCTCCTTGTTCTCAACGTGACAGAATGGACCGACCAACCCAGGACCCAGCAGCAACCCCAGGTAAACGGGACTTTAGCCATAGGATGTTGTAATGTGAGGAAATATGGGTTTTCTGTGCCAAAGGTTTCATTTGACTCGGCTGGGTCAAGAGCTGGGTCGCTGAGAACTTTCACCCACAGATTAAGACCTGAACGCCAGCGAGTCTGGGAGGAACCATAACATCTGAACACCTGCAGTGCCAGAAGATGTGTTCTCATGGAAAAGCTAGTCATAACATAACAAAGTCTTAAACTTCCTTTCCTTTATTTTAAGTTGTTAAATGATCAGTATTATCACTTTGCTCATTATAAATGTGTTTTAATCAAATGAATGATTATTATGCATTGGGTAATCATAATAACTAATGAATCAATGCTTAATTAAATAATGTTTGAAGATATTATAATGACCTTCACACACACACACTCTCTCACAGTAAACTCCAAACACATTTGCTGACGCACAAGTTTTGCTTTGAGAAGAGAAAGGCTTTTGGTAAGTTTTCAGTTCATGATTTAGTTTGGTGTTGGTCAACGAAGGAGGGAGGACGTGTGAACAACCGTTAACGGGGGAACAGAGCCCAACGGCTCCTCCCCCCCCCCCCCCCCCTCACGCTATTCCTGCCAAGCCAGACAGGAATAGCTGAATTGCAACCGCTAACGCAGACTCGTCCAGAGTCTTTGATTTTCTGAGTAAATTAAACTTAAGAAAGCACATCTGCAAACGCTTCATCATCACGTGTACCGAGGGCATCTCTGGACCGGATCGGCGGACACCTTTGTCTTCTCTGCCAGCTGAGGTGACCTGGATGAAACATCGTCCTTTGACGTTCCGGATCTGAACGAGGGTCCTCGTACGGTGAGGCAGAACACAATAGATAGCGTGTGATGCATCTTTTCCAACGAAACCTAAGTTTATTCAAACCATCACTTTTCACTCAGACACCTGTTTCTTCCTGAAGCAAAATCAGATGCACACACGCATTCATCTCGCCTTATTTTCAATTCTCACACATCCAACACAAGGTCTATTTGAGCAAGTTAACAATATCAACTGTTAAAGATTGTTCAACAAAGTTGCCAATGTTGATTGTTGTTTCCTATGCTTGTCATTTCAAAATCATTAGTTTAATTTGAAGAATTAAATCTTTTAACTTTCAAACTCGTCTCTTCATTGAACTGAAACATAGACCCACGGATATTATCGACAGTTTATCGATGAAAACAACCTTTGAGTCTTCTTAAAACTAAAATTTGGTTATTAATTTATTAAAAGTTAATATCTCAAATTAATATGTAGGATGGTTCATCTTTCATAAAAGAGCCTAAACCATTACTCTACATAATTGGCAGAGCCTACCCAGGTTCACTACAATGTACAACTTCTATGGTGACCCGGACGCCTGTAGGGGTTTTATTTGGGATTTTTGGGACCTTATGCACTCTGTGGACATGGACCGTTCGGACCTGGCTATGGTTATTCTTATGGTGTACTTTCTTGAGGGATGAGCCCTGCAACCGCTACCTCCAGGGACATATTTTAGAGGAATTAGACTTTTGGATTTTCGCCATGGATCTGCAAGACGCCTTCTGCCACCCACGCCCACTCAACTCCTCACCTCCATCTGGCCCAGATTACACTACCAACTTTTTCCCGGTTGATCACTATCTGACACCTACCAGTGTTATATTAAACGCCCGCTCAGCGCCTCCGAGGGTCCTAACCCCCACGCCTTTGCCTGGTCCGGACAGCGCCACCTCACCATCTCCGGTGGGCTGTTACATCTCTTCACCCTCTGCTTCAGCTGACACCATCGTGGCACCTCCGATGGTCTGAGTTTCCACACCATCACCTGTTCCAGACAGCGCTGCCGTGTCCTCTCGGGTGGGCTGTCATTCCTCCTCATCCTCAGTGCCTGCCAGCATCATCTCCATACCTCTGTTGAACCAAAAATCCCCACGCCGACGACGCTGCAACCGTCGTGTTTCGGCGGTGGTTCCGGGGGACACATCACATCCAGCTTCAGCGGTGGTCCCGGTGGACGCATTGCATCCTGTGTTGGCGGTGGTCCCATAGGACACATCGCATCCAGTTTCGGTGGTGGTCCCGGAGGACACATCGCGTCCAGCTTCAGTGGTGGTCCAGGAGGACGCATCGCATCCTGCCTCAGCGGTGGTCCCGGAGGACGCATTGCATCCTGCCTCAGCGGTGGTCCCGGAGGACGCATCGCATCCAGCTTCAGCGGTGGTCCCAGAGGACGCATCGCATCCACCTTCAGCGGTGGTCCCGGAGGACGCATCACATCCAGCTTCAGCGGTGGTCCCCTTAGGACACATCGCACCCAGCTTCAGCGGTGGTCCGGAGGACGCATCGCATCCAGCTTCAGCGGTGGTCACGGAGGACGCATTGCATCCAGCTTCAGCGGTGGTCCCGGAGGACGCATCGCATCCAGCTTCAGCGGTGGTCCCCTTAGGATGCATCGCATCCAGCTTCAGCGGTGGTTCCGGAGGACGCATCGCATCCTGCTTCGACGGTGGTCCCGGTGGACGCACCTCATCCGGTCCAGCCCTTCCACGAGGCTGCGGTCCAACCCGTCCATGAGGCTGCGGTCCAGCCCGTCCATGAGGCTGCGGTTGAGCCCGTCCACGAGGCTACGGCCCAGCTTGTCCAAGAGGCTCCAGTCCAAGGGTCAACGCCTCCAGTCCAAGGGTCGACACCTCCAGGCCAAGGGTCGATGATTCCAGGCCAAGGGTCGTCACCTCCAGTCCAGAAGTCGACGTCCCCAGGCCAGAAGTCGACGCCCCCAGGCCAGAAGTTGACACCTCCTGTATCGAAGTCGACATCCCCGCCTCCAGTCGCAGAGTCGACGGGCCCCGTCTCAAGTGTTCCAGTCTCCCGAGCCCCCGTCTCAAGTGTCCCCACAAGTGCCTATTCCCCCAGTTTTCCAGTCTCAAGAGTTCCAGTCTCAAGACTCCCCAGTGTTCCAGTCTCCCCAGTCTCAAGAGTCCCCAGTGTTCCGGTCTCCCCAGTCTCAAGAGTCCCCAGTGTTCCAGTCACAGTCCCCATCTCCAGGGTTCCAGTCTCAAGTGTCTCCAGAATCCCCAGTGTTCCAGTCACAGTCCCCATCTCCGTCTCCAGAGTCCCTTCATCAGTCCCCTCCTCCAGAGTCCCTGCCTCCTCCTCCTCCTCCTCCTCCAAGGCCCCTTAGAGTTTCCTGTTCCCGGCTCCTGGCTCCCCGTCGCCGGCCCCCCAGACTTTCCTGTTCCCGGCTCCTGGTTCCCCGTTGCCGGCCCCCAGGGTTTCCCTCCTCAACCCCCCCCTGTGGGCTGTTTGTGTTTTGGTCCCTCCTCTCCCGCCCTGTGGTTTCTTGTGTCCTGTTTTGATTTTGTCTTTTAATTGTGGTTTTGTCTTGTTCCCGTCTTGGGCGTCTGGTATCCGCCCCTTAGAGGACGGGGTTGGGTGGGGGGTGGGGTGGGGGGGGGGTACTGTCATGGTCTGTGTCTGTGTCTCTTTGTGTTCCTCTTGTGTCCCCTGGTCTTCAGCCCTCCAGATATTCCCTCTCAGGTCCTGTGTTCCTTCAGTCTCCCCACCATAGTTTCCATAGATCTATTATTTCAGTTTTAGAGTGTGTGTGTGTATGTGTGTGTGTGTGTGTGTGTGTGTGTCTGTGTGTGTGTCTGTGTGTGTGTGTGTGTGTGTGTGTGTGTGTGTGTGTGTGTGTGTGTGTGTGTCTGTGTGTGTGTCTGTGTGTGTGTGTGTGTGTCCTTCCCCAGTTAGGTCTGGTGTCCTCTACTGCTCCTCCTCCCTGACTAGTTATTACTTTCACCTGGTTCTCTCCCCTCACACCTGCAGCTCATCTGCCTCCCATCACGCCCCAGTGAATAAAGCCCTGTCTGTGTCTCGTTGTCTTGTCGGTCCATTGTTTGTATGTCAGCGTTTTCTGGTGCTCTGTGTGAGCTTTTGTATCTCGTCTCGGTTTTTGTGCTCTGAGTGAGCTTTTGGGTCTCCTGTGATTCAGGAGTTTGGTTTTTTGGCTTCCTGCCATTTTGGATTTTTTGTTCATCCTCCTTAATAAAAAGGATTTTACTTTTAAACGCTCCTGCCTCGTGCCATCTGGGGTATCTGCATCTTGGGTCCTAACAACCTCCTTGTTCTCAACGTGACAGAATCTGTGTTTTGTGATCAGTTTCATTTGACATGAACACGACAAGCACGCTTTCTTGACAATCTTTGTGGGTAAAAAAACGTGTAGAAATAAAAACGAGCAGCGTGTATTATTAGAAAAATAGCGGGCGGGCAGTGTTGATGCATGATTGCGCATGCATCGTGAGCGGTTCTGGTACTTTTTGGGTCGCAGCTGCTCGCAGCGCCGCTTCAAGCGCTGATGCGCTGTGTTGAAGTTCAGAATGTGTTTACCGGTAGTTGTTGGATTTAACCACATAAACTTTCCACATGAACAAAATCATGTGTGTGTTATTAACAGGCCTGAGAAAATCGTGTGATTTGATTTGTGTTTTAATAACCCTCTGGGGTCCATGGACGCGTATCCGCATCTTTAGATCAGGTCTGATTTCGGACGCTGTAGCACCAAGACTCCGCCTCCCTGAGTTTCGGTTTCAATTCAGCTTTAAAAAGGAGATTATAAGCCACACCCCAGTTTTTAAATGTTGTTAATAGGCAACGTAAAAGCGGAGTTATACTAAACTAAAAAACAACTTATTTTTACACAATCTGACAACTTGTCAAAACAGCGGTTTAGTAATCTGTGAGAGGGAATGTGCTTGTGAACATAAAGACCCACAAAAACATGAGATCCTTTTGCTGTTGGTGGAAGTCTCACATATTTAATTAATAAAAAGTATCATGATGTAGCTGAGAGAGAGGAAGGCCGCACGAGGAACGAGATGTGCGCAAAAAGGAGCCGCTTCGCGAGGAAACAAGTGGCGCGAATGGAGTAACAACAAACAATTAGACAGAAATTGACGGTAAACTTCATATTTTGGAGCGATCCGGACAGACATATTGTCTCTGCAGTTCAGTAGGCTTTTATTAGGCTTTAATAAAGGGTGATGAGAAGGATAAATGTCCACCAGGCAGTTCAGGTAGTACGGCTGTTTTGAACTGGAAGCAGAGGAAGTGGGCGGAGACTCACAGCCGGAGTCTGAGGCAAACAGCGAGGACGTTGATGACGATGTGGCAGATCCACAGGTCTGTCTTCACCACGTCCGCACGTTCACGCCATGACCCTTGTCTTCTACTACGTTCGCCTCTCACAACAACACAATAGGCACATAGGGCGCGGTGTACCTTTGAGAAAATTTAAGACTTTTAGCTGCGCCTTATGGTTGTGAAAATACGGTACTTATTATAAAATCAGTTTATTAGAAAAAGACAGAAATAGAATGATATGGCTGCTTATTGGAGACTTTAACTGGTAGTGTGTAGAGTTCCTGCCCGTCAGTGAAAGCTTTTTAAACTGCAAAAATTAGGCCAACAACTTCAAGTGAGAACACAACACGTTGCATTTACTTCATGTTTCTATTTTAAGACACATTTATTAAGGTAGCAGGATTTGAAAAAACTGAAGTGCAAAAATTAAAGGTCAAACAACAATCATTGGACATCAAAGTAATTGCTGTGACGTTTCACCTCGTAGGACTCAGCATCTCAAGTCCCCCATCCCAATGGCAAGAACATTTCACAAAGTCCTTTCTGTGCACACGGTCAAGAACACAAGTGACGACGTGACAGGACTGAAATATTGTGTTTGGTCATGATTATTGTGGCTTGGCTGGTGACATTGAAAGCAAAGTGTTTTGTTTTTCTTTGTTACATCCTACAGCACAAGTGAAGATGAACTCACATCATTAAAGGTTTTATACGTGGTTTGGTGAAGGTTTCTATACAAGAACAGAAATGTTCAATTTGCAGACCCCAACTGTTTATGTAATATTGTAACAGCACTAAAACAACAGCAGGGTAACAGCACTAAAACAACAGCAGGGTGTCCAAACTCCTCATGGTTACTAAACTGTAACTGTTCTCGTAGGACAACTGCATCTTAAAGATAGCTTTGAGTCATTTCTCCAACACAGTAACGCAGAATTACACGTTAAAGCACCTTGTTGCTACAGATTTTCCCATTATCTGCCTATTTTCTGTCACAGTTTTAGCCATCGTGGTGCAATCACTCATATTTGTCTCTTAAAAGATGGGCCAGAGGCAGATTGGACTGGCCCGGTAGTGCTGTGGAAAAGTTGATTTATTCTTAATTGTCGTGATTTTAACATTCATTCTTGCTGCAATGCACGATCCATGGTCAAGAAGTTTGAAATGCTATTGACTCTTTTAATCTGGTGCAGTGTGGTCCAGCTGGTCCAAGTCACGAAAAAGGCCACATGCTTGATTTAGTTTTGTCACACGGACTGGACATAAGGATTACTGACAGAACAGATCTCAGGATCTCACATCATTTTCCTGTTCGGTTCAGTGTTGAACTGTGCCATGCACTCCAGCGTGTAGAAGCATTTTAAATGATGCAGCTGTGTCGGGCTTTTGTAACTTCTGGACTGATAGGCTCTGAATCGATTGTGTCGATGACCTGTCAGACTGCTTTAACAGAACCTGTTGCTCCTCTCAAAGTTATGTGCTCTAGAGCGAAACCTGCCCCATGGCTGTATGGCACCGCCCGCGCTCTCATACACGAATGCAGACGTGCTGAGGAAGTGGAAAAGGACAAATTGCATGCTTCTCTGCAGATGCTCCGGGACTGCTTGTTGGCTTTTAATAATTCTGTAAAATTAGCTAAATCCCAGTTCATGTCTCAACTTGTGGCTACAAAGATCTCTGGTCCTTTTTAATGTTTTAAACAGTTTCATTTAATCCCATTAAGGCTGGTGGTGGTGTACCTTCTCGGAGTTTCTGTGACAATTTCCTGATTTTTTTTGTTCAGATTAAATTTTACAGATTAGGTCCTCTATCTCCTCACTGTTTATGTCAGACCCGAGTTTTTCCCCTCCTTGTTCTGCATCCTGGTGCCAGTTCTGTCCTTTCTATCAGCTATCGTCAGTCACTTCAAACCTCCTAACTGCCCCCTGGATTGTCTTCTGCTTCTGTTCCTTAAAAGCAAACATTAAATTGTGTTGCTTCCATCATCCAAAAGCTAATGAACTGTTCCATGTCTTCCAGCTGTGCTCCACAGTGTTTTAGGCTGTTGTCCATCCACTTGTAAAAAACACAATCTACATCTCACCTGCCTTTCAAATTTTAGGTCAATTTCTGAACTGTTTTTGTTCCCAAAACTTTGAAAAAGTAGTTCCTTTTCAGCTACAGGACTGTTTGGCTCTAAATGACATTTCAGAGAAATTCTAATCTGGTTTAAAAACGTGCTTTTTAACCATCTGCTTTTAATTAGTCATTCTGGAAATTTAGCTACGTTATTATTACTAGATCTGTCAGCTGCCTTTGACACCGCTGACCACGGTATTTTGCTGTCTCGTCTGGAGTTGCGTGGTGGTCTCACAGGCACTGTCCTTCCAATACATTCTCACACTCAAAGCGTCGAATAACGACGCGTGTGACCAAGTGTCAAAACATGACGATCAGGGCGCCCCAGTGTGTCGGGAGAGGACGTGCAGGGACGCGCTTTCCCAGAGCGTCGCTATCCGACGCCCGGGGTGCGACGGACATTTGACCGTCTTGTGAACTACTTAACCTTCCCCTCACCCCCACTCTAACCTTAACTAGCTTGCACATGCAAAGTTTAATTGGAAATTACTGAGTTAAGGTTAGGATGGGGGTGAGGGGAAGATTAAATTGCTAGAGGTTCGAGGATTAATGTCCGTGTCACCGCGGGCGTTGGATACTGACGCCCCCGGTGACACGTGTCCCTGCGCGTCCTCTCCTGACGAGCTGGGGCACGCTGATCGCCATATTTTGATGCTTGGTCACACGAGTCATTATTCGATGCTTTGGATGTGATGCTCCTTCAGTGGTTTCATTCTTACCTACAGGACAGGTTATTTTCGGTGAATTCGGGCCCCTTCGTCTCTGCCTCAGCACCCTAGGACCCAAGCCTTTTACACTTTACTTGTTACCACTAGGTTCTATTTTGGACAAATACAATATCACATTGCACTGTTTTGCTGGTGACCTTCCAATTTACTTGCCTCTTTTCCCAGACACAATTGTTTCCTTAGTAGACTGCTTGAGCAAGGCTAAGTGATGGATGTCCATCAACTTCTTGAAGCTAAATGACTCAAAGATGGAGATTTTACTGGTTGGTGATCAGAATCTTCTGGATGATGTGATCAGTCCTATCGGCCCATGCTCGTCCTTGGTAGGCGAATGTTTCTTGATGGTTCATTCGGGCTGGAGAGACAGGTGAGCTCAGTAGTCCAATCAGGTTTCATCAACTTAGTTACAGCAGACCAAATTCACTCCCACTCAGAACTCAGTTTCTTCAGATACGAGAGGTTCTGACAACCTCACACATCACACCTCACATTCCATCCACTTAGATCCATTCATCACATAAAGAGTCCTAGTTGTCACGTTTTTAATTGTTTAGAAAATAAATGTCTTACTTTTTATAAATTTGGCTTTCTTCTTGAACTAATACGAAGTGTCTGACAATCCCTGGTTAAACATTCAAAGACCAATCAGACTGGATTTCCCTGTTTATATAGAAATTCACATCATATTGGTCAAATGTAGTTTAGTATACTGAGTTTAAAAGGCACCCAAAATAAAGATGTACAGTGTGCTACTCCTACAATGACATCCATCTGTTTGTTTCCTGTTGTTTGGACTAATGCAACTCACTTTAGGCCTGGAACCATCATCTTTAGACTCCAGCTGAATCAAAATGCAGCGGTGTGCTTGCTGACTGGCACCAGAAAGTGTGACCATATAACACCAGTATTGGCACCTCTTCATTGGATCCCGGTGTACTACACGAACCATTTTTAAAGCTCCTCTTTGTTTTTAAATCTTTTCATGGCTTGCCTCCACCATTTATCAGCGAGTTATTGTCCATCTACATACACTGCCATCAGAAACATGAGATCTAGCCCGCAGTCTTTCTTAATTGTTCCAAAAACATGTTTAAAAACACGGGGAGACAGGGCTTTCTCTGTGGCTGGTCCTGTGAATCTAAGAACCACACAGAACATAGAGCATACTTAAAACATACTTGTTTGATCTGGCTTTTAGTGCAGGTTGCCTTGAGTAGTTAACTTTTGTTTTATTTGACCCGTGCTTTCATCTTATACACTCAGCATTAAATGTTGTTTTTACAGATTTTAACCTTGATTTTAACCACAATTTGCTCTTGGTTGTGTTTTATTTAAAAATTTTTTACCTTGTTTAGCGCTTTGTGGTTATCTATGTGACTGTAAACATGCAATATAAGAAAACTCAACCTTGACCTGGTAAGTGCGTTCTGACCTTAATGCTCAGGTTTTTTCACAATAAGGTCTAGAAGACAAAGTCCCATTACTCGTTGCACACTGGTGAAATTATTTCTCCACATTTGACCAATTTCCTGGGGGAGTGGTGAATCTAGTAGCGAATCTGCACACACAGTCGCACTTGGGAACTATAACCCCCCAATCTTACCCCTTGATGCTGAGTGTCATGCAGGGGGCCATTGGGTCCCATGTTTTAAATCTTTGGTATGACCCGACCGTGGATTTGAACCCACAATCTCACAGTTTCGGGGCAGACATTCATACCATAGGCCATTGAGTTGGCAGCTTCAGTTTCCAATATGTAATATCGCAGGTTAATATTTCCTATTTTAGAATGGGCATCTTATTTTGTGGTCAACACCTGTTTCAAACCAATTCAAAGTAATTTCATACACTTTAACATGACCAGCATACATAAACACCAGCTGGTCATAATATGAAGTGTTTCAAGTAAAGTTTACGACAATATTTGGTAGTCTCATCTCATTTTGTCTCGTCTTCTTCCGCCTATCCGGGTCTGGGTCACGGGACAGCATCCCAATAAGGGAGTTCCAGACCGTCCTCTCCCGGCCGCCTCCACCAGCTCCTCCGGTAGGACCCCAAGGCACTTCTGGGTCAGTTTAGAGATGTACTTTCTCCAACGTGTCCTGGGTCGACAAGGGGGCCTCCTGCCAGCAGGACATGCCTGAAACACCTCCCTGGGGGGTGGGGTGGGGGGATGGGGCGTCTAGGAGGCATCCTAACAAGATGCCCAAACCACCTCAACTGACTCCTCTCGATATGGAGGAGCAGCAGCTCTACTCCGAGTCTCTCCCGAATGTTTGAGCTCCTCACCCTATCCCCAAGGCTGAGCCCAGCCACCCCGCAGAGAAAACATTTCAGCCACTTGTGTCCGCGATTTTGTTCTTTCGGTCATTACCCAAAGCTCATGACCATAGGTGAGGACTGGGGGGTAGATCGACTGGTCAATCAAGAGTCTTGCTTTTCGGCTTTTGTAGTGAACAGTAGGAAGTAGCAGGCCAAGTAAAGGACATCCATCTTGTCACTCTGTAGCAGACGTTCTCAGCTTTCTCTACACCTCTTTATTTACATACTGTGCTGCCAACTAGTGTCAGAACAAAACATTTTCCTCTTTTCTTAAAACAAAATAAATCAAATCATGTAATACAGTCAATGAGCCATCGTGCAGGTCTTCCAACACAAGCTGAACCAGTATTAGTCACAGGAATGTTTGGTTGGGTTCCCACCAGTGACTTCACATGCAACAAGCCTCAGCATCAGGAACATTTGTGTATGCAGGGATATTTGAACGAGTTGACCCTCTGGAGGCAGGCGTTGCAGATTAGCAACGTTAAAACCTACCTACCTGGTTACGCTACACACGTATTTCATGAGCACTTTTTAACTCAGAAGTACCCTGAAGGATTTAGTTATTCGTCCTTTTATCAAAACTTATTTTGAGCCTGAGAGGGTTAAACGTGAAGCACTGGTGTTGTAAACAGTAGTCCCAGTAAAGCAAATTCCAAGTTGCCCCCTGGATTAAATTCAATCCTGGCGTGTCAGACTGTCGGATCATTTTGATTTAGCATCTAAATATTTGTTTCTTCGCCCTACGATGGGCTGGCTCTCTGTCCAGGGTGTACCCCGCCTACTTGCCCGTTGACTGCTAGACATAGGCACCAGCCCCCCCCACCCCCCCACCCCACGACCCTGCGTGGACAAAGCAGGTTCAGAAGATGGATGGATGGATGGATATTTGTTCCTTCTTTCTAAAACAATGTGGCTAAATAACTATAATGTGTTCCATACGGTTTTCATGATGTTTTATGAATAATCAGAGAGGACAACAGACTTCAGAACCCCCACCAGTAATAAGAAATTATATTATAAGATTGCAGCAGGAAGTTCACAAGAGGCAGAGCACAGAATAGGAGGTGAAGAACGGGTTCTGACAGTTTATCGATGAAAGCAGCACATTTGTATCGACACCAAGAACTCGCTGGGGTGAGTGAGTCTTATCTTTGCAGAGCTAGGAACAGAAGAGATGGGACCGAGAAGAGATAATTAGTAACAAGAATGGGAGAACGAGAAGGAAGTGTGTAAATGGGGTGGGGGTTGGGGGACCTTCACAGGCAGCTTATCATACATGGGGAGTAAAAATAAGACACGGGACCCAGATGAAGGTGGAACATTGAGTTTAAACTCACCAATTTACAACAAAGACTTGTGATATTTACATCTTGTTATAAGCACTGGTGTAACCGCTTATTTAAAGCTGAATGTGCATGATTTGAACAGATTTGTAACCAGTAAGGTACCCCCTTCATTTGCGCAAGCAGCATCATCGCCCGCTGTACTCTGGGCTCCTCAGGACATAGGAGCTTCTCTGCTTAAAGCAGAGGTGTCACAGGCATGGTTTTACCCTAGGACACTGGAGACATTTCCCCACCAGTACTTCAAATTGACAACGCAACCACTTTAAAAACCTGATGCAGACATTTTATCCACTTGTCTTTGCACCAGTTCCATATAATGAAGTCTTGTAACTGACTGTTTAAAAGGGTTCAGATGAAGGCAACTGGACTTTTTGGGTTCCTTGAAGACGTCCAGCTTCTCATCCAAGGAGCGTTGTCGATTCTGACTGGAATTTGGTAGAGTCAAGCTCAAGCTTATTAGCTGTAGCTGCCCATTGTTGCTTAACAAGAAGAAACTCACTCTGGATCCCCCTTCTCCCTAAATTGTTCCTAATTTTGTCAAAGAATTGAGAAAGCTCCTCGGATGAGAAGCCAAACATCTTCAAGAAAACAAAGATGTCCAGTTTCCTTCATTTGAACTTTTTTCGGATTGCCATGACCTGGATGACTGAGAACCTTCACCAGCACCAGTCCAGTCATTAGCTTGCTGAATTTAAGCACTAGTTTAACTAAACTGTTTTCATAAGACTTCATAGAAGTTTTTATAACTGGCTCATTTCTAGTTAGCCTTACAGCACACTTTAGCTTGCTGAAAACCCCTGGACAGCAGTTCCATTCTCGTTTCTCTTGGACATGGTGCAGGGCAGTCATGTGACCTATGGTGAAACCACAGCTTTATTAATGTGGCGGGTCATGGACAGCTCTGCTCTGGTGGGGGTGTGGAACTGACCAAAGCCTGGCATGGGTAATACGTATCAGTTTACAAGTACTTTTCTGTGAAAGCTTACTAAACGCAATGGTGGCTCTGGGGTTAGGACTTCATCCTGTAATCGGTGGGTTGTGTCACAACCTGCCCTGTCTCCCCATTCGCTTAAGTCCTGTGTCCATGTTAATTCCTCCCACCTGCCTCCTGTCTCCCAATCACTCAAGGTCCCAACACCTCCTGTATTTAACCCCCCTGTTCTGTGTTCCTTGTCTGTTCATTGTTTCCATGTCCAGCGTGCATCCCATTAAAGATCCCCTTAAACGTTCTTGTCTGTCTGCCTGCCTTCTTCACCTGCGTTTGGATCCTCACCCCAGCAGCACCGTGACAGGTTGCTGGTTCAATCCCTTTAAAAAGTTTAGACAGAATACAGATTCAGTTTTTCATGCTTTTCAATTCACTGCAGTGCATAATTTACTGAAATGTTAAATGGACAAATACTCATATGTGAATAATTATTAATAATCTTTCCCATCCATCTTCAAACCACATTAAAATGTATGTTTGTTCTACCCAGAACTTTAAAAACAAACTGACACCATTTGTGGGTGTGGCCAGCAACAGCTTGTTTTGTTTCTAAAGACAGAGAGCTTAAACACCTCCATGTAGGAGGTACTGAAACCGCCATGAATGAAACAGCTGAGATCATGTGATGTGAGCGGGAGTGTACGCACTCCACGAACAGGGTTTCAATAGACCATTTAAATAATATGCCTCTTTCAAAACGTTGTCCCAAGCAACTGTGAGGCCAGTTTCCAAGATTTAAATAAATCAGAATTTTAATTTAGTTTCTAAAAGATTACGAAAAAAATGAGCCGACTTTATATTTATTATGCTATTTTTCATTGACCCAATGCAACATCAATAGTGTGCGTTCACTTGTACAGATATCTGCTGGAAAGATCAGCTTGGTACTGAAAGGGGGGTTTATTTGAAAGCTACCAACATCTGGAACAACATGACTTGTTTAAAAACATCTGCACATTATCTTTTTTTGTTATTTGACAACTTTCAAAATCTGTTCTAAATTTTGTCTTTTTAATAATTGTTGAATATCAGAAAACAGAGATTTGCTCGAGTTCTTTCCTAAATACGCAATATTGTTGTTGATCAGTGAACAGGCTTGATAGCACAAATCCAGAGTAAAACAATTTCATAGTAATTCTACTATTTTAGTATCTCAGACATGTTTTTGTGCTTTTAGCAGCACCCTGTCAAGTCCTACTGGTTGTGCAGCACCAGGCTAAAGGTCAAAGGTGACAGATCATCTGCTGCTGTGGCCCCCAGACTCTGGACCTCTCTCCCCCTGAGCCTGAGATCAGTGGACTCAGTGGTCTCCTTTAAAAAGCAGCTGAAGACTCACTTGTTCAAGCTGGCTTTTGTATGACCTTCTTCACCTCTCTCTCTTTATTCTGCTCTCCCCACCTATTCCACCTTCCTCCTGTTCACTCTCTCTCTTTCTTTACATTTTTAATCACAATTGTCTATTTTTGCTCATTTTAAATATATTTTTAAACATTTTCTAAATGCTTTTTTATATTTTAACATTTTCTGTTTTTGTGAAGCGCCTCGTGATTTTTATCTTGAGAGGTGCTATAGAAATGATATTTTCTTCTTCTTTTTTTTATTGCGCTAACACGCTACAACTGGAAGTAATCAACTCCCTGCTCCCTCACTGGACAATCACCACCACCACCCAGTTAAATAGACGCCTCATCCACCACTCCAATGCCCAGTCATCGCCTTGCCACGATCAGGACGCCTGACTAGTGTCTCACATCTCAGATTCCAGTCAGAGTCCAGAGTGTCGATTTCCAGTCGTCTCTCTACGGTTGTCCCCGCCATCACTCCTCATCTCCCCACATGCTCTCAACTTCTCTCAGCCCAAACCTGCCAACCTCCATGTGGGATGGACATCTCCGATCCCCGCCTCACTACGCCTGCGGGACTGGCACACCCACACATCAAAATATTGAAGATCATGGCAAACTGCTGGATTATCAAGCAAATACTCATCCAAAGAGTATACGTATGCTTTGCATTAATCGTGCCTTTCCATTTTGGGAAAATAACGTATAAATGTGCATGTACTAGGGACACCTTATGTGCTTCCCTCACTTCTATCTTACATGATTGTGAAATGTTAAATGTATTTTAGCTTTTAGGGGATAAATGGAAATACAGAATAAAACAAACCAAGCTCTGAGGAAGTTACACGGGAATTCATTTGAAAAAATGCAGATTATCACTTGTAAGTCGCTTTGGACAAAAGTGTCTGCTAACATAAACATAAACATAAAAAATAGAATAACGTAGAAAGTAGAAAGACAGACAACAGGAATTGGAAAAAGTCTAGACAACCACAATGAACACAACAGAAATATATAAAGAAGATAGGACAATAAAATGTCGGAACAGTGGGGGTAGTAGTGGGAGCAGGCCCCCACAATGCGGCTTTAAAATTGGGCCCAACCCAGAAGAACCAAATATTGCAGTTCCACCCTCATCCACTAGGGGCTGGTGTCAGAAGCGAGCAAATCCTCATTGACTCCCATGTTAAAAATACCAATTTCACAGCAGAAATAAACATGTTTACAGCCTGGTACCAGAACATGTTTTAGGTTTAAATGATCTAGTTTACACTCATGACAACTCTGAGGGGGGTGAATGTTTTTCTCACTCTTCTGTTTAAGTGTATTAAAAGCCTAAAATTCTGTATAATTAATGAGCATCAGACCCACGTGACCACAGAGCTAGCTCGGGGAAAGGCCTCAGTAGAGCCTCGGCCTCGCCTGGAAACTGCTCCAGGATTGTGGGTCTATGTGTTTGTGTATTCTTGTTTGGATATTATTTGTGCAATTGTTGGACAAAATGACTTGCTGTGGCATTAATTGCACTAATAGAGCGTCCAAGGAGTCTCCACTTCATTTTTTTCGGTAAGTAAAATTATATTTATGTATTTTAGGTCACTGCCGAGCTGAGCTTAGATTTTAACATGTACTGTTTAACCATGAAATTTAAATGTAATAGGGTAAAACCCAGTGCATTTAACATAATGCTGCACTTTAGAAAATGGGTTGAAATATAACATGTTGGTGGGGCTGGGTTCCCACTATCGGCTTGTGGAGATCTCGGGAGACCGATGTTTTCCACCCGGAATGCCGGCTGTTTCTCCCCGCAGCCTGGCGCATCTCTGTCTGACCGCAGCTCCTGTTAGCTGCGTGGGCTGACGGATGGTTCTCCCAGCAGTTCGGTGAATCTGTCTGATCGCGGCTTCTGTGTGCTGTGTGTGCTGACGGCTGGTTCTTACGGCAAGCCAGAACAGCCAAAATACGCCACTTCTCCCCGCAGCTCGGTCCATCTCTGTCTGATCGCGGCTTCTGTCTGCTGCGCGGGCTGCCGGCTTTCAGCAGCTTTCGGGAGACCTCTGTGTTCCACCCGGTTGTACCCAGCGGTCAGCCCGGCGTGTCTCTGACTCAGAAGCTCTGGTGTTGTGCACAGTTAACTCCGGTTGTAGCTAGGTTGCTACCTCCGTTAGCTTAGCTGCCACCTCCGCGTTAGCTTCAGGTTAGCTTGTAGCTAGTTCGACCGGGTGTCGTCAGTCGATCCCAGCCTTACAGCCACACTCTCAGCTCCACCTCTCTTCCCTTTTGTGGAATTGTCTGGGCTTGACGGAACCTGTGACAGGGTCAAAATGGCGGTGGTGGCCACCTCCCATTTGGCCTCAAAAACTTGTTAGTGGAGTCTATGGAAACCCATTGTCCATATATTAATGTCGATGAGTGGGAGGTGTAAATCATTTCATCTCTTACCCTCACTGGTTGTTTGTTTTGTGCTGGTTTTGGCTCAGACTTAACCATCGATCCCGTCGTAAAATGCCTGCGTCATTCTGGCATTACAAGCTTCCACACACTCCAGGACTCCCCGTTAAAACTGTCATGCCAATAAAGGTGAATTCACTGGTAATGAACTGAAAGAGAAGTTATAGAATAAAGGAGTGATGTAAGGCACTTACACATTAATGTCGTCATGGTCGGGTACAGAACCGGCACGAAACCGGAATTTGTTTTCACACACGGGCCAGATATGCGTCTTTCAGTCAGAGGCGACACTTTCTTTCAGACCTCTGTCCCTGACTGGGACCAAAGTGACACTGTGGACTGATTGGCCAGCTGAAATAACTCCTACCGCCTCCGATTGGAGAGTAGAATCAGCCGGGGGTGGGAGGGTTCCTGCATGTGTGATTCTTTTTCATTTCTTTTCTGTGATATAATTTTGATCTTAATTGCTTCTAGTTACACCTTTTTGTAATGATGTTTTGTTTTTATTTTATTTTTATTTATTCTTTTATTTTTTATTGCTCCTTTGGGATTTTATTGTATGCTGTGTCCAGTGCCTTGGACTCCCGCAAGGTGGAAGGCGCTATATAAATAAAATTTGATTGATTTATATCTTCTCCAGGGCCTAGTGGTAAATTGCCCGCACTTTGACTGGGAGATCGGGGTTCAAATCCCGGTCAGATCATACCAAAGACTTGGGGCACAATGCCTCTACATTTGCCACTCAGCGTTAAGGGGTTGGATTGAGAGTTACACCAGCCAATAGTTCCCGAGCGTAGCCACCGCTGTTACCGTTCCCTTATTTCTAAATCTCGGCTTGTGTAGGAGGCTTAGAAGTTGTCTAAATTACATATACAGGCCTCTTGTTATTGTTCCTTTGTTCCCAGAGCATGTATTCTGTTGCACTCATTATAAATGCATTGAAAGTTTATGGCCAATCCATGTGATTGGTATCATTGATTGGTAACGGTGATTGGTAGTTGGCAGTAAACTAATTGATTGGAGAATCCCTACTGCAAATGCATTGACTAAATTAGTGAACCACACTTTTAATCTTCCATTGCTTGGTTCTTTTCTCAACACTGCACAGTAAAGATTGGTTTTAACCTTTGAAGTTTGGGCTAACACTGTAGCACCACCAAAGGCCACTGTGTTTGCTTGTCAGCTTAAGGGGTACAAACAAAAACAAATGTTTACTACGCTGTGTTTAGAAAACAACCAAGCAATGGAATTTGACGGATCACACTGAACAAACTTAGAAAACACACACCTTTAGGCATTTAGGTCACCATGAAAAATACACAAAAAATAAATAAATACATAAAAAAAAAGCTCAAAGCAGCAATGCTCTCTGTTGACTCAGCTTTCCCAGCACATGCACATTAAGAGACGTGGCTTTAAGGGAGCAGTAGCTACATTTCCTCCTCTGCTTCATAAGGTGAATCTTGCGGACCACAGCTTTAAGGCCTTTACAAAATTACTCGAGCCCATCCAAAAATGAAAACCTGGTGCCACGCCTGATTCTGGGTTCTCACGTTTTTGCTAAAATCTAACTGAAACAGAATTTAAACACTGTCAAGATGAGTTAGAAATTACATTAGTGTACTTAATGATTCTTCGTCCTCAACAAACAAACTACAAAGTTAATAGTTTAAGTATAAAAGACTGGCTTGTTTAGAATAGAAGGTTGGGCTGCGACCCCACCTGGAGACAGATTTTCTTTGATGATGATTATTGGAATGTAGGATCCCCCCATGATCTCAAAGGGCCCTTATGAGGGTGGGGGCCCTGGGTACCTGCCCAGGTTGGACAGATCCTTGCTAGGCTTTTCAATGAGACAATAGATACAAGAAACCTTCAGACAACACATTAGGGAAATTAGAAAGAGCATTCTGCAAACATGTCAGTTTAATTAACACAATTGTCTTGAGGTTAGGTTAATGAAGCACAGTTCAACTGAAACTGGTCTGATAAAGTCACTGTGGGTTTACATGGTCCTGTCCTGCCATCCTATTGTAACAGCAGTCTGGTCCTGGAGCTGCGTTGGGATTGAACTGCTGATTCTCTAATCTCCAGGTAAGCTCTTGCAACACTTACATCCTTCAGAATCAGCCTCCTGCTTGCTAAACTATTAATGTGAGGTGAGGGACTACACACAAGCACCTGCCTCTCCCCAGAGCAGATTAAAGCTGTGAGGTCAAGAGAAGCTAATGTGACTTTGTCTGCTCACCATGGCTCTAGGACGCTTAGCTGCATGGACCCAGATAAAATGGACAGAGAGGTTCTAAAATAGAAAAATACACAGAGTGAAAATTAAAAATAAGTAGAGGAAAACAATAGTGTTTGCTCACAAAAGCAGAAGACCAAAGGCTTATAAAATAGGTGAGCTGTATTTCATGTTCTTGTTTTCTATATAAACAGAAGTATTGATTTTCTCCTCTTTGGCTTGATGTTGAAGGGAGAGCATTAGAGGAGGTTAGGCCCAAAGCGCAGAAAACCCAGAACGACTCGGAGAGGCGAGGTGTGGAAAAAAATCTGAGTATTTTTTAAGGAAAGTAAAACAAATCCAAAGGGGTTAAAAAAAACAAGGAGCCAACTCAAAACTGGAATGTACTCACAGGAGGGGGCAAAGGACTCGAACTCTTGAAACAGACTGGAAACTGGAACAGGGGCAACACGCTGACAGCAGACAATGAACCAACAAACACGGAGAGACAAGACAGGGCTTCCATACAAGGACTGGGGCAGGTGTGACCAATTAACTAAGTGGAGAGGTAACAGAAAGCAGACAATACACTAAACCAGATGAAGTCTACAGTGAACTAAAAACCAAAAAGGTTACAAATGAAGACTCGGAGACTAACTGTAAAATAACCCATTTGTAAGCTGGAGAACAAAGAAGGGCTGGGAAAATGAAGCCTAAACACTAAAGAACCAAGCTGACAAACTATAGAAACCTAAAGGAAAGGAACTCTGGGCAGGGGGAAATATAAAAGACACGGGGGGGGGGGGGGGGGGGGGGGGCAAGGACACTGAACGTGACAGAGCATGCCTACCATTTTCCTCTGATTTGAGGGTTAGTTTGCGATTAACATCAGGAAAGTAACAATAACAAATATTCCAGAGATCAGGATAACGTGAACATTTCCTTAGCGAGAGACCTCAATTATTAGATCAAAAAGTGCCCACAGTCATCAACAGAGCCTTAAAAAACAATAATATTAGAGGTGTGGTTAACTGAAAAAAACATTTAAATTTTTCTTTTCATTATTTTTCTATTCAGTCACTCTGAGTTTTTTATGCAGTCCAAACATGGAAATCGTCTCTTACACCTATCACCTATCCTGAAACGCTAGGATTTAAAAATCCTCTCAGATCTGCGTCACACTGTGAGTTAATTATTTGTAGAGATAAATCATCCATGTTGCAAGTCAGTGGTGGAGTCATGTTGCTGTTAAGCAATCCAGCACAAGATGTCCAAATATCAGAAAATAAAGACTCCAAATTCTGTCATCTGAAGCTCAGCTGTGATGTTGCAGACTCAGCATGCTAGACAGGGGTTTGTGGGCTTTTTCTGCCCAGAGTTCTGCCTGTCAGGCATTCGTTCCTTCTGGAGACCACTACAAATGTATTGATCATCCACACCTTTAAAGATGTTTTATTTATTCTAAGTATTCACAATGGATCTGGTAAGCTGGTCTTTAAATGTGGAAACATTGTTGTGTTGCTAGACATTTTTTGCTAAGTTTTATAGCTTTTGGTCAGACTCAGAACCAGGAAATGGCTGCAGGCAGTGAAGTAGCAGGCAGAAAACACCTTAGCAACCAGTGACTTTGCCCCTTAGCCAATCAGCTATCACAGTTACAATGCTGGCCCAACTCAGCTTTGCCAGGAACTAGAAACGGAGCAGGGACTAAAAACTGGGGAAAAGTAAATGGAAAATACCGAAAAGTGCTCTTTGAAAATGTGCTCAGGCTGAGCTGCACCGGTCCGAGTTACTGTAAGTAGTGCTCTTTGAAAACTATCTTCAGTATCTGTTGCTGCTGTCCATGGAGACGAAGACTTACATATTTGGATTCATGATGACTGGGTTTCTGCTGTTAGGAGCTGGAGGGTTCCTGGTGTATCGGATGATTTTGGAACTGTTGGGTGCAAATGGACATTTTCTGCTGGCAAATGAAGGGAGGTGCTGTGCTGTAACATCTCAGACTCGTGTATTACCACAAGCTGGAACTTGCACGCAAAATGGAAAACAGCTTAAATAAAGTCTCAGCTAGGATTGGTGCCCCCCCTGGCTGCTAGGACATCTTGAGACTGCAGGAAGGACAGAAGGCAGAGGAAAATTTATCTCTGGCCTGTTCTAAAACAATTCTTATCTTAACTTGGCTTGCCTGATCCTGGCCTTGAGGGCTGAATATTTTCAAAACTGCTGCTCTGCCCTCTCCTTCCCACATTCCTCACATGGGTCTGTGAAATCCTTGTATCAGTTTGCCAGGAACTCTTATCACATCCTAGACGACAGACACTGACTGAACTGGGAGGAAGGTCATGAAGTCACTTATTACTGACGCAGCACACATGCATGAATACAAAATATGTCACAGACACCCACATGCCTACCCATGCTTCAACACTCCCCTTGTCCCCCTAACTCTCATTCTCACCCCAGAAAAGAAGAGCTGAAGGGCACGGTGAACAGCTGCAAACTCTCTCGGGTAGCAAGGGGGATCCCTGCCCCTCCCAACCACCACGTGTGTAGGGTTGGGCATTGTTTGAATTTGAATGATTCTGCTTCTGATTCCAGTTCCTTGTTTGGATTCTAATTCCTATCGACTTCCAATTCTTTCAAGAGCCAGGGTCCAAAACCTCGATAAAACTCGATTCTGATGCGCTTAGCCTCGTAGTAATATTGCCGCATGAGCCCCTCGCCTCTGATGGCTAAACGCGTGACAGCCCTGCTAATCCTTTTGGAGCGACTGTGGGATGAGCCTGGGTTTGAAACAGCATCCCATCAATTACAGGGTAAAGTCCTAACCCCTGGGCTACTGTTGGCCCTGTTTTGATAATGATGACAGAAGACCAAAATAGGTTTTGTGTCCTCGAGTGCTAGCAAATGAAGCAAGCAAGTCAGGTCAAAGAAGCATCTCATCCCAAATAAACCTTAGTTCAAGGTTTATACGCTGAGGTATGTATTCCCTAGAAAAACGATGATGATCCTTCCTACTTTGTTTTTTTACAATTATAGAATTATAAAAAGAAGCCTACATTTTAATTATTAAAGGTCCAAATGAGACGCGCTAAAAGACGTTCATGTCACTGCCAGAAAAGATGTTGGTTCAACTTTCATTTTGGAACTTTTTTCAATCATGAAGGAGCGTCTCGGTTTGATGTTGTTTCAATGGTTGTTACGCGTCCGAATGCTGGTTACACCCAAATACTCAAAATATAAACCACACTATAAATATGTGTTATTTGGACGATCAGCTTCTCGTTTTAGGGGTGGCGGTGGCTCAGGAGTTAAGTGCTCGCCCCGTAATCGGAAGGTTGCAGGTTCGAGCCCCGCTCAGTCTGTCGCTGTCATTGTGTCCTTGGGCAAGACACTTACCCACCTTGCCTGCTGGTGGTGGTCGGAGGGACCGGTGGCGCCAGTGCTCGGCAGCCTCGCCTCTGTCAGTGCACCCCAGGGCAGCTGTGGCTACATCGTAGCTCATCCCCACCAGCGTGTGAATGTGTGTGTGAATGGGTGAATGACTGTGTTGTAAAGCGCCTTGGGGGGTTCCAGGACTCTAGAAGGCGCTATATCAAATACAGGCTATTTACTGTTTACCATTTATATTTTGCAGCACAATCCTCCAGAACTTCAAGTAAGCAATACATTTTATTGATAGTATAATGTGCTAGCAATATATTCACTTGAGCCTACTCGCCTACAATTGACATGGTATTCTGTCTAAACCATCTCAGTGGCCTAGCGGTATGAGTATATGCCCTGAGACTGGAGATCGTGGGTTCAAATCTGCAGGTGGGCAATACCAAAGACTTGACAATAGGGCCCAGTGCTTCCCCACTTGACACTCAGCAATAAGAGATGTTGCTACCACTAAATAGTTCCCACGCACGGTCGTGTCTGCAGCTCACTGCTCGCCCAGGGTATGGATCAAATGCGGGGAACAAATTTCACCACATGCCAGAGTGTGTGTGGCAACTAATGGAACTATATGTGGCCAGCCGTAGCCCTTTGCAACTATAACACCAGAAATATCTCAACATCTGTCTTTTGGGCTACTTTTTGGGACTGTGTAGCTCACAAAAGAGGAACAGGCACACTTCAGTCAGTCAGAAAGCCTCTGATTGTCAGGCTCACTGAAAGAGTCAAAGACAGAAGAGTGTGAGCATCTGCTTTGACCTAGACAGGGTGTAAACAAACAAACAGGCTGCCAGGCTATCTGAACACACACCATGAGCAACGAGTGATGCTTACAAACCTGCCTCCCGCCAGTGGAACAAAGCCAGGCTTCATGTAGGCTGGAAAGGTGAGGTGTTGCAGCTTCATGGGAACGTTGCTGATAAACCTTTAAAGGAGATTTGATCCACCCAGATCAATCGTTATTAAATGTCTTTACAGCATCTCAAGCATCACTGCCAGGCCTCAGCCTCACATTTCTATCTGAAGACTGACAACGTATATTAGACAGATGAAATGATGAAACGGGATGAAAATTGATTTCCAGTCTCATCAACATGAGATCAGGCATCATCTATCTTTTATGGGCCACCCCAGCTAATTACCCACATACAAACATGCTCGCTGCCTTCAGTTAAACAATGCTGGAGACAGAATGAAAGTCTGCCCACATCGAACTGAGCATGTGCAGCTTCATCTCAGCACTCGTTTAAGCACATTTAACCAATTATTTCCATTTCTACATGTTGAAGATTTTTAATAAAGTCAGTTCATGCTGCCTCTGTGGAAGCTCTTCATTTCCTTCATCGTTTTAGCAGAGACAACCAAGAGAACCTCACCATTAAAGTTGCTGCTAAAATATGCATGCGTGCAATATCTCACGTTTTATAGAACACGGTGCAGAGAAAGCAAAGATGACAACTTGCCATTTGTCAAAGATATTATTGTTCCACCTCCTCTCCAGCAGGTAATAATAGGCCCAATAAATGGACGTCAAAGAAGCAATAAGACCTCTCTGTTACTGTATCACCCTGTCACACGCACGCATAAGTTAATGCTGTATGCTTAAATATTCTGGTAGCACAAAGGTAACACACACAACGACGGAGACAAAGTAAACCCACACTGCACAGAACACACCTGGGGATCTGCACCAATCTCCTTCAAAGGTCACCTGCCAATAATGTGCAATTAAGTCCTGGATACGTGTAAGCCCTGTGTTATTATGCTTTGCTTCCCCTCCATCATGCTTCATTCTAATTTCATTAGCTCGGTCTCACTTATTTTAATTATGTGGACATGTTTTTTGAACAAATAAAAGTTAATGAACTTTTACGACAATAGCTTGACGTGACCTTTTTACTTATGCATTTAAATGCCCCCCCCCCCCCCCCACACACACACACACACACACACACACAACCCACCCTGTCAATTTCTGCTTCTGACAGGCCGTTGATATTGAAAAGGTGGGGGTATGGAAAGCCCTTTGGCTCACACACACACACACACACACACACACACACACACACACACACACACACACACACACACACACACACACACACACACACACACACACACACACACACACACACACACACACACACACACACACACACACACACACACACACACACACACACACACATTTAGCCCTGTCATCCATAAATCTGTAAAATGCCCTTTTCAAGCTTCTCATAAACACCATCATAGATCT
Source organism: Nothobranchius furzeri (assembly GCF_043380555.1). Taxonomy (NCBI): domain Eukaryota; kingdom Metazoa; phylum Chordata; class Actinopteri; order Cyprinodontiformes; family Nothobranchiidae; genus Nothobranchius; species Nothobranchius furzeri. The sequence goes on from NC_091754.1 coordinate 64,793,430, forward strand.
CCAAAAGTGCCACCACTGATGCTGGAGCTGTTGAGTAGTGAGCGCTCCGAGTTTCCTCTCCTACAATGAGGAATTCTAGAACCAGGGAAGCAGAATTTGGGTTCGAGGCATATGTGGCACCTAGTATACTCTACTTAAGCGGTTAATAAAGCTATAAATATGGTTTAGACGCTAAAGCATATGCTTTCATTACCATTTTTACCAAACCAAAAGAGGTGCCAAGGTGCCCCCAAAAAGAAAGAAAGAATAAAAAACAAAGATAAAGACAGGTTCTTGGAGAGTGCAGACGCTTGTTTCCTCCTCTCCTCCCCATCGTATCCCAAGGCCTTTTGTCTGTCTTTGGGTGGACGGTGCTTCTGCATTTTTTCTGGAAACTGGAAATTATTAAAAATGGACCTGGTCAGCTGGTCTCTCAACGCGATTGACAACATTTTTCAACAATGAGAACGGGAGAAAGCCAGCTGGGCATATCATGGACTTCTGGAAACAGCAGAACCTGAACCTGATCTGCCTCTCCCAACTGTCTGTAGAGGATGCTGAAGACGTCTGGATATTCGTGGTGTTGGTGTCGGGTTTCCTGCTTTTTGACCTGAGTGGTTACCTGGCTTACTGGAAAATTAATGAGCTGTCTGTCACAACCAGAACTTGGAAGACCCGTGATGACACCAAACACAGTAAAAGTTTCATAAAAAGTCTTTATTGATGTAGCGTTACCGGAGGAGGGCGAGGCAGGAGACAGAGTCGGAGAGGAGACGTGGGTCTGAACCAGATCGGGACAAGCAGGTACAGGGAGCAGGCTGGAGACGTGGTAGTAGACAGGCGAGGGTCGTGGTGGCAGGCAGAGTTCAAGGCAGGTCAGGCAAAAAAACGAGGTCCAGAGGCTGTGAAGGCAAGGTGCAAGGCTGGAAGATCTACTAACAAAAAGTGTTCAATAATCTGGCAGGGGACTGGTGGCTGGCTGGTGAATACATAGCAGGGGGACCAGGTGTGTGTAATGAGCTGATGACAGGAACAGGTGAGATGAATGAAGTGGCTGAGGGCTTGATGAGGAGGCAGCAGAGGCAGAGGAGGGTGAAAGACTGTCATGACACTGTCGAGGAATATTGGCTCAATCCCGGAGCTCAGGGATGGATTACACCGCGCTGTGAACGCACAAACTCATATAACTGTCAAGATGAGTCGTAAGCTTGGAACTTTGGCTGAGATTCAGATTCTGGTACAGAAGGTGGATTCGATCTAGGAGAAAGTTGACGGGTCAGCACGGATCGGGATAGATTAATTACGCCATTATTGGATTCAGAGGGGTTGAGGACCAACGGAACGTTAAGACAGAGAGGAAATGATCTCTGGTCCCAAAACAATTCTTATCTGGATCTGGTGCCCTTGAGCCTGTGAGGCTGAAGTGAAAACTCCCCCTCAGGAGAAATGTGGAATGCTGCTGTCGCCATGGCAACTCTGCCTCCCTATCCCAGCCTGGGCAGGACTGTGACTGGTGAAGGCCGTTGAATCGTTCCAGGAGTCACTGTGTTCCCTAAACCCAACGACCTCCCTCCCCTGTCCAGACGGAGGTGACGAGCGCTGCTTATCGTGGCTGCATGCGCTGAAGTGAGGAGAGTCCCAACCCTACTTCCCCACCTAGTGGACACTTATGTTGTGTGTTGTCTGAAGTCTGTTGCATATCTGTCTGAGGTGTTTTTGCAGAGCAAAGCTGCCCACCCTGTGGAGGGTAACTCTGAAGTGCCTTTTTTCCTCCACCTGACCCAATCCTCATATGAACCCTCTGACCTCTATTAAGGTAGCGCGACTCGGGTTGCGAATGACCACAGTCACCAATTCTTGTCATGTGTCTATGTCTGTATGTCTGATCTCAGAATTGTGTGTACTGAAACTCTGATTTCCCTCTGGGATTAATAACGTATCTTTGAACTGAATTTTCAGACTGTAAATGATATGTCAAGCATGTGAAATATGTGTATCATATTTCCCATGAGATATTGACATGAACTTCATGTACAAATCAAAAAACGCTACATGTTATATTTTATACATATTTCACTTACTTCACATATTCTGATCATTTTCAACATGTTCCCCGTGACACGTGCCATTATCATATAGTGAACAAAGGCTGCTTCACAAATATAAACAAGAACTGTTGATTTTATCACTTCACACAAACAAGGGGAGTGACCCCAAACCAACGGTCAAAGGTCATTAAGATTCATCTTCAACAACAAGAACAAGAAGTTTTGGAAGTGATTTCACCATCATGGAGTGTGTCTGGAATGACCTAAAGAGACAGTGAAGAGGTTGTGTAGCTAGAGACATTGATGCTTTTCTCAAGGAACGGGGTGGTCACACCAAATATTGATTAGATCTCTTTTGGTCATTCATTGCTTTTGTTGATTGAAGTGTTCTTTGTTTATTTTCATCAATGTCACCGCTGCAGGTGTGCTAGTTAGCGATCCTGATCCTTCCTCTAGTTCTGTTCACGTCATGGGTGCTCACGTGTTACGAGAACTAAGTGTGCATCTTCACAACCCAGCTTCAGCACCTCTGGATTTGGGTCTGGCCCAGTTTGGATCAGAGTTGTGCCTGTTCTGGTGTTACTGATGTAATCATTGTTCTTTAAAGGAATGCTGTTACTAGATTATGAGTACAGTGGCCCTTTACTGTAACGCGGTTCACTTTTCGTGGCCTTGCAGTTTCGCAGATTTTTTGTGTGCAAATTTTCATGCTTTTGTTCCGCATTTCAGTCTGCGTCCAACGACAAAGTTTGAATTTGAGAGCGTTTAGAGAGAAGACTGTATGGAGTGTGTAGTGAGGGGTATTACAGCCTTAACCTTCTCAGGCTCAAAATACGTTTTGATAAAAGGACGAACAACTAAGTCCTTCAGGGGTACTTCTGAGTTAAAAAATACTCAAGAAACACGTGTGTGGAGTAACCACGTAGGTAGGTTTTAACGTTGCACATCTGCAACGCCTGCCTCCAGAGGGTTAAACATTGTGGTGGTGCACAGGGATGAGCAGAGGGGAGCAGCTGTGTCAGCAGGAGTGCACCGTGACGTGGCGGGAACGCATTAGTAATCAGCGCTCCTGCATCTTTACATACAGGAGGAGGAGACGCAAGTCTCCACAATGTGATGACGAGAGACTTGCAGTAAGAGCCCGAAACGCTGGAATGAGTGTGTGCAAATACAATTCTTCACCCATGCGTGCATGCTGGAAATAAAACTGTTGAAGTGTGTGTGTGTGTGTGTGTGTGTGTGTGTGTGTGTGTGTGTGTGTGTGTGTGTGTGTGTGTGTGTGTGTGTGTGACCCCAATTAGCTCTACATCATCTATAATCTTTGGGGATTTTGCCCGTTTCGGGTTATTTTTGGAGTGTTTCTCCCGCGAGGGAGCACAAATGCTAAGAAAAACATCCAATTATTCATAGAATTGAAGCTTGACTTTTATAATGTTGCAAACTCAGGCTCTAATTCAGTTACTTTTTTAAATAAGTAATTAATAACTACAACTGGTCAGAAGGAAGCCACAGATATTTATATATATGTGTGTAACTCACCCTCTCTTTTATGACTGATGTATTTATTAATCACAGATGGCTACAAGAGTTATTAAAAATGTCTTTGCAAGCAAAAGCTCAACGATCTCATTACCAATAATGACTCAGAATAGAGGAAGAAGGTGGGCGATGGCTGCATCTTTAGGCCGCTGTTTCCAGCCTACTTCAACTGAAATCCAATATTGCTGTGAAGACAGATGCAGAGCAGAAAGGATGGATCTTTACTCGAAGGCTATTACAAAGTGTATTGTTTTTCTCTGCTGACATAAATTACTCCCAACAGCTTCAAGCTCCATTTTACTTTCAATAATTCATATTTGTCACAAAGAATATCAAGTAATGACTTCTGTGATGGTTTTTTGCTCGTTACTTTTCTCTCTTCGGAGGCATGCAGATTTTCATCGTCAGAACAAATCTGAGATTCTTGTGCAAAAGCAGGAAACATGAACATTGCTCAGAAGTTACATGCTAAGTTTAGTTTAGCATAAATGTGTATTTTGACAGAAAAAGATAAAGGCACACCTTGAATTTCAATAGATCTGTCAATTCTGGTATCAAGTCAAGCAGCACTGTGTTCCAGTTTTAACTGGCTTTTCTTCTTATGGTCCACCACTCCAGTTCTCACAAGACTTTGATCGTTTTGTTTGTTGGAATAAGCAAAACAAGCATTTGCATGAAGAATATTTGTATCAAGCTCATCTGAGAAGTTACAGAAAGAAAAAAACAATGTTACGATACATTTTTAATCTGGAATTAATCACGGTTGACTACAAGTAAGGATCCTCTTAATCAGGATTAAAACCTTTGGGTGATTGAAAGCTTTGTGATTTATACTTGACCATTTTCAATCCCAACCATGGGCACTGAAACGAGTTATAATAGTTGTCTGCCGTGCCCCCTGGAGCTCTAAAGGATGACCATCAGTTGCGGTTCTCGCCCTGGGTCGTGGGTCCGAGTATGACCTAATAGTTGCACGGTCTATTGAAACTGTTCTAATGTTTGCACAAAATCATAGGATCAATTTTTAAGGAATTTTTAAAGGTCTTTTAAAACTAGAACTCCCAAAGACATTCTGTCCTTTTGACTGTTTTCATATGTTCGTATATGAAATAACTTCAGTTAGATGGAGCTCACATCGTCCTGGCTTTCAGACATTTCCTACTTATGTGTCCTTTGTTTCTGTTATTTCCATAAATTGTGTATTTAAAAATAAATAGTCGTTTTTGTCTTTGTCTCCCACAGGCCACAGACCACCAGTCTGACCAGTGGTGGCTCGTCCATAGAGGGCATAGGCTCCGCCCCACCAGTCTCACAGGAAGTGGAAAAAGACATGAAAAAAACGAGACAGTGTATTCGTCATACAGACTAAGTGCTGTGTATAATCCGCATTTAAATTCACGTTCTTTGTTTGTTGAAACACTTTTGGGAGGCAACTGTTTATTTTCCAATAAATGAGCCACGTATTCCAGAAAACCGTAGTTTTTTTGTTTGTTTAGCAGCACGGGTTAGTATTTATGTTGCACCCACGAACATCAGCGGATTCTGCGATTGAGTGTCATTTGGCTTGATTAAAAAGGTTTAAACTAACACTGAGGAACTTGGCAGTTTTACTGATGTCCCAATCATATACGTAGTTTTGCTTTTCTGCAGAGATGTATCTGCTCTGAACACGGCGATCAGCAGCCTCTCTCCTCTAGAGGGTAGCTCCTACCTTCAGGCAGAACACTGAGCAGTCTGAGAAAAAAGCTTTGTCTCTCAGGCTGAGGCTCAAAGCTGCCCTCTAAACTCTGTTCACTACAACATGTGTTTTGGTTATTTATCAGGCTGGTCTGAGTAGCACATGTCGCACTCGTAACACGCTGCTGGACTTATCTGTTGAGGAGAACTGCCTGTGACTTGGAAGCGTGCACTGAGGGCAGGCCTTAGTGGATGCACTGCTCACCCCTCACTTCACCCTTTAAACTCTTTGAGTAGTACTGTGAGGATCTGTGAACTACTGATGTGCCACTGACAAATCACACCAGAGAAGGTTGTCTGAACTTGGGGCTTACTGCCAAAAACCTGAGAACATGAGGAGATCTTCAGCAGAGGGAACAGAAAGGTCACTTTTCTTCTGTCTCCATCATGCTGGTCAGACAGTCAGGTGCAATTCCCATAACCTAAACACAACAATGTGAGACACCGGCAATACAAAAACATTTGGCCACTTAGGATTATGACTTTCTCAGGCAATGAAACTGTCCTCAAAATTCCTAACAGACCATTTAAGAGTTCTCAGATGTGAGATCGGTACGCTGGATGCATTCTATTCACATTTACGCTAAAGAACATCCTCACTAAGCGTAACTCCCTGTGGAGTCTCTGATCAACTTTATTTTACTTTCAAATTTGTATTTCAGGGACAACGATGGAGCGCTGCCCAAAAATCTAATAAGGAGTTCAAAAAGCAGCAATAGTGCTTGGTTCTTGCTCGACTGCTAACCCTGAGCCAGACTAGCTTAACCAGTGCTCCCATAACAGATCCAGACCACACATAGAGCTCAGTCTCTGTTGTCATTTGAAGTGATACATTTTTGAAATTTAATTTACAAATATCGTTGGCTCATTCAATATCAACAGTTGGTGTTGGTGAATGCTGTATGAATGGTTTCGCAGCAGTGATCACAAACACAGACATGTGTTCACTGTTTCACACTTGCCGCCATCGGCCGATACACCTCTGTAGTTGAGCCGTGAAAAAGTCTGGCGTATCCACGGATATCTAGCTCAGAAAACTGTCAACATCCAGTCTCACAAATCAGGAGTATATTGGGAAGATGCTGCTGCCAAGGCAGGGGCACTATAAGGTTCAGTTATAGTGTTCATGAAGATGTTAAGAAACGAGGTTTTGCTGGCGTGTTTTGGCAACTGGCTATTGTACCTTCACTGCAATTTTTAATTATATTATATATACAAATAAAGTAAAAGTCCCATTAGTCACCACACACTGGTCACATTCATCTCTGCGTTTGACCCA